>NC_040036.1:16508294-16679455 GCF_003713205.1 Coffea eugenioides
TGGTGCTTATTCTAATTTATATTGATGCCAAATTTTTTGCTATTTTCCCATTAAAAGAATAATCATGCCAAGTGTTACTTTATTTCCGTCATCATTGATGCTTTTCTTTCTTTCTTCATGCAAAACTACAAAATCTTACCAACAAGTCATATGATCAGATAACAATATATAGTACACAGTGATTTGCAGACTTACAAGCCTCGTAATGACTTCAGTTCACTAAGGAACTTCGGTAGCGGTCCTTCCAACTTGTTATCACATAAGTCGCTGTCCACCAAAACAGCCCATTAGAATTTTCCAACATGTCAGTGGCAATATGAGGGAACATTATTGTACAGATTACTTTTGTTGTATCGTTACTTTTTGGCAATTAAGAGTCAGTTAAAATTAACTAACTGTACGTTCTCTTGCTTCATATCAGCTTTAGCCACAGAAAATGATAGGGATTGTAATTTTGACGATCAAAGAATTCCAAACAGAGTAGTTTTAACAGAAATGAAGTTCATATAGTTACTTACAGTATCGAAAGCTGAGACAACTTCACAAAAGTGTTGGGAATTGAGCCCATAAGACTATTTGACCTCAAGTATCTGGAAATGCCAAAATAACAAATGGATTTCACTGCTGAAGGAACATTCGACAAAATCACTCTGTATATATATACATCTTTCAAATTCCAATCAAGCTGCTTTCAATAAATAGATCCATTCCAATGAAACAAATAACATGAGAAGAATGGCAATGAGAAGAGCACAGATTTAGGAACAACAGAAGATAACAAAAATTAAAACATAAGAGAAAGACAAAAAAAAGAAGAAGAAGATATTATACACCTAGAGATCAACAAAACTCGAACATTTATCATAATGGGACAATGTCATATTGTTTAACTGAACTAAAAAGTCTGTTTGTTAAAAGCTTTCCTGTTGATTCTTATAGAAAAATCCTGAAGCTGAACATATACTGTAATGACATGACCATCATGGTATTTTGCTCAAGGTTTTTATAGTACATTTTATCACAACGGGACAATGTCATAATGTGTAACTGAACTAAAAAATCTGTCAGTTAAAGGCTTTCTTGTTGATTCTTATAAAGGATTTCCAAGTTCCATACATGGCTTGAGCATTTGAGTGCCAAGAGTATATATTGACTCCACAAAGTTCGGGAAAATAAAAAATGAGAGAAAAAGAAGATGTGAAGAAATAAGAGTGCTGGAGAAAGATGATGAAGCCTACTCAACTGTAGGGCAGCTACATCTATCTATATTATTGTGCAAAAAAATAAATGTAACCCTAAAAATATCGCCAATTTTCAACACACAACATGCCTACCTTCGCATCATATCCTCAACACTCATCCACTAAAATTCAGCAGAGGAAAGGGCTAGAGAGAAGAAAAGTCTAAAAGAATAATTAGATGAATTGTGTTCTGCACATGTCTAGACATGCCTAATTTGATGTTTAAAGAGTTGGGAATTAGCATGGTTAATATGATGTATATGATTGTTCACAAAGGAGCCATAACACTTCCGCAGGGTACAATAGACAGTCTGTGAACCATTGTGTACGGGACTCGTGTAACTGAGAACTAAGATCTGAATATATTACATTTCTACCATTGATCGTGTAACCAGTTTATCCAACCAAAGGCATAATATAGTTAGAGATATCCAACAACCCCGTTAGTCCACTAGTTTTTATACCTAATTACTGCATAATTCATTTACTAGTACTGAAAATATATAGCTTTCCAAAGGTAGCATTTGCAAATCCAAAACACAGTCAAGGTAGTATTTTAATGTCCGAATTTTAAATGAATAGGAAAATTATTTTCTATCAACCAAGTGTTCCAGCCACAGCTAGAGTTGCTAGTCGGTGAAGTAACTTTAAAGCCAATTGAACAAAAATAGACTTGGTGTTTCATGGTCAAAACCAATGTTTCAAAAGCTACGCTCTTGGAACATGACTTCACCGTCTCCATCCACAAACTTCAGAAGAATTTCGTTTGGATCAAATCTTCCCCACCCTACATCATAGAAGATACATTAGCACCACTTTACTTTCTTTCTCTCAACACCCTTCTTTTACTCTGCCCAGACAGAAGTCTTTATTTACCCTTACGCAGCTCATAAGAACAACTGATCCCTTTGATGCTGACACCACCAACTATTCTTAATTGGCAGTTATATCAAAAATTTTACATCTCCCTCCTGCTCTGCTGAATCTGTACTTTTCCTCTATCCAAACGAATCTGAGGTCCGAAAAATCCACTAAGATCCAATTGCTGTAAAAGGAAGAACACCTGTGTCCCACCAAAACAAGCACTTGGAGAAATACGTTTGGAACCTGGATATTGGAATTTCACTTTTCTGCTAATTTGAAGGCAATAAAAGTCAGAGCATGTACTCCTTGGTAGGATTTACATGTTAAGGTTAACAGGATATCACTAGGACTCCTAGATTCCATCTGTTTGCGTCCCTTACTGGAAAAATTACTACTCCTGGATTAGAAAGTTACTTTTGAAAAGGCATTGAAAGATATGTATAAATAAATAAATATACTATGCACACACCTATATCACATGTATTTTTGTGCATAAGCTTTTGAAAAGTTGTCAGAGAAATGTAGTTGAAACTATATAGGAGGGAGGACACCACTAAGCTAGTCTCCAGAGCGCAACTGCTATGGTATGTGAATCGTTTTACAGTTCACTGTATTCTGGTAATTTTCAAAGAAAGTGTTGTTATTAGACAGATGATTGTTATGCTATATTCAGACTAACGATTTCCCTATAGTGGAAATCTTAATGGCTGAAAAATAGATACATAACACAGATCAAGAACAAGAGTACTAGCAAATATAGATTCATTGAACATTACATCTAGAGAATGAAAATAGTGATCATTATCAGTCATCGAGTACAGATTTCCGATTTGGCTGTAATAGTCCTCAATCAACATCATTAAATGACAAAGAAAGCTGAAAAAATGTTCTGCACTTGCTTACAGTGATTCCAAATGAGATAGGTTTCCAATTTCTGGTGGTATAGACCCTGTTAAATCCTGACCTGAGAGATAACTGAAATCCAAAATGTTGGTATAATGCAAACGAAATCCCCTTGATAAAGAAATCCCCAAAATCCAAGAGTCTAAAAGCAATGATAGCATATCAATATTAATTGAAATAGTCTGTTCTCCTATTTGAGTGCATCATTCTCAGGCCATATACAGCAGCTAAGTTCTTACATATCCACTCAAGGCATATTAGCTGTCTTTCGCAGTGAATAAAATTTTAAAAGTCATTTGACCTTTTAGTTCAACTTACAAGTGTATTCTAAGGATAAGCCGCTTAAATTAGAGTTACAAAATGCCAATAATTACATGAAAAAAAAAACTAAAACATGTGCAGTCGGAGAAAACGTACATCGCAACCACTCTGCAAGTTTTGTCGTCCAACGTGCAATTGCATGTAAGCACAGGACTAAACTTTATATAATGACAACTCAATTCGGAGAAGTAGGCAGGCCCCAAAGGCGAGTATGGACTCAAAAGTTGAAGCAGACTGTTGACAGCATCCACTGACAAGAAATTGTATATAAGACACTAGCATGGACATATAAAGTTCTCAAATGAATTAAGAGAGTTCAGAAGATAGCAATTGGTTGGATAAAAACAATCACGTCAATTTAATTTCATCAAATCTGATATCAAGAAATGTTGCCAATCAATCTATACCCTTCATTCTCAATTATCTCAGAGAATTAAGGTGTCAATGCCAATCAATGCAGCTAAACTTACAAGAAATGTTTCTCATAGTAAAACAAGAAATACTTGCCCACTTTTTACATCTCAGAACAGTCTTTTCGTTGTCGTCTCCACAAGAAATTTTCAATTACTCAAACAACCTTAATAATTGCCATGCTAGTAACAGATGAATAATGGAATCGAACCCTTATCACGAGACCAGGAACAAAAACCATTCTTCACTAATTTGATTCTCCAAGCCAAGAAATAAACCGAATCCACAAAAGAACAAGAACACTAGTTTCAGTCTCCAATATAACAAATGACACTACCTTCATACTAACAACAGAAACAGATGACAATTCCTTCAAAGCATATAGAAACATTTTCACCTGTGGCTGTTAGACACCGTCACTTGCTTGGGTGGTTTTTTTTAAAAAAAATTTTTGGTGCATGTGTGCGTGAGAAGTAAGATAACTATTTAATTACATGGTAAATATTGCAGTGTTAGGATAACTTCTTTTTATACACTATCACTGTATAATTTTGTCTTTTACGCTAATAGGTTTAGATCATACTATATAACATGAGTTAAAATTTGAATTCAAATCATGTATATGTAACACACACATAAAAAAGAAACTAAATTCAAATTTAGTTTCAGAGAGATAAGAAATGTGATAAAGAAAGTGATAGATAATAGTTTCCTAAAGTTTATCTAAAAGGAAGAAAAATGAGAAATAAAAATCAGGATAAAGAATTCCCTTTCGTTGTTCTTCTTTTTCAAAGAATGCCCTTTTTGTTTTTTACATTAACAACCGAAAAGGCTATTGGTCTTTCTATTTTTATTTGTTCCACTATTTTAGTGTTTCCTTTTTAAGGAAATCCCTAAGTTATTTCTACATTATAAATTTTTCTTCAATTAATAAAAGTTTAAACTTTGGATTCGATTGACTCCATTTTTCTTTCCTGCTTTTTCTCTCTTCCCTGCTCCTCGCTTCTCGAAAATATCTGTGAAAAGTACAAATATACATAAAAACAAGCAATTTGGTGCATGTATGCTTTTTACGTACCCTCTTCTTTGGGAAGCTTTGGCTTTGTTGGCTTTGGTGGAGGTGGCAAAAACGGAGGCTGAGGGGAGGGAGCAGCAGCAGGAGCACCAGTCATCACTTGTCCCAAACTTGTTTGACCGTTCAGTGCCAAAAACAGCAAGAAATAAGCTAAAACCTTGAGCATGTTTTTCTCTATCACTTTTTTTATTTTTATTTTTTTTTTTGTATTCCTCTCAAGAACTTGCACCTTGCTTTGAAGCTTAGCTCTGAAGTGTTCCACTAAGTCTTGCATGTGAATGCTTGCTTGCTTGCATTGCATGAATTCATAATATAGAAAAGCTAATCTGGGAATGAATTATTAAATTAAACAATAATTTGTGGGCACCTCAGGTACAGTTGCCTTTCATGTTGGAGAGACAGCTTTAGTTACAGGAAAGCTAATCAGGGAATTAAAGGAGCTTTACTTTAGGATGCCAATAATGCTGGTTAATTCCAAAGCTATAGCTGAAAGGGACTTAGCTAGACAAATTTACAGGGTTAAATAGGAATGGAAATGCATTGTCGTTGGTTCTCTAAATTAAAGTCTGAATTCTTAATTAGTCAATTTGGAAAAATAGTTAAGCTTCCTTCCACGCTTTTGCAAGTTAACCTATCTTGTCGCTTTCTTAAAGCAAAACAATAGATAAATAAATAAAGTAAGAGTTTTAAGAATGAGGATGGTACATGAACTTGCATGATCACCCACCACAATAGACGAAAAATTCCTAGGCTGGACCATGCCACCACATATCGAATTACGTAACAAAGGTGACGTAAGGGGAGTGATTAATGAGTAATGATAATCATAGTGATGTCTAGTTATGGCCATCAATGTCGTACTATAGAATCTTGGTCAAGTCTAAAGATAACAGGATATATATTCCAGAGATGCTTTACCGGAATGGACCTACTTGAGAGGAATAGAACATAAGGTATGTGTGTGGATGCAGGAATATTTTATCTCTCAAAAAAAAAAGATGATTGCCTTGTTCACATGGTCTTAATCTTATTACCATCAAAGTGGATGTGCAGGAATGAATTTGCATGATCAGGAATATCCATAAACAGGCTTACTTATTCAAGTGGACTTACTGTATTTGCATGCATAACCAAGCTGATTGGTGATCCAAAAGTAAAGAGATTAAAAGTGTGAAATGACGACAACATTTTGTGTTTTTTGATGCATAACTGAAGTCGATGTCATATTATAAAATCTTGAAATGGACATACTTGAAAGAATTGATTAAAAAAAAAAATGATTGCATTGATATTATTATGCATGGCCGCGCGACCAATTCTCATTCATCAACTGGATGTGCAAGATCATAAAGTTGCTTGATCAGGGATCAGAATTTTCTCCACATGAAAGGGAAACTTCTTTAGCTGTACCCTGCTGAAATGGTTGCTGTATTACTGCAAGAGATGATGCTCCTACATGATTCGTTTTGAGGCTCATGTTAGTCGAGTAAGGCAAACCAAAGCTAAATTTACTACCGTTTGGTTTGTTTAGATGGAGGAAGTTCCGTCATAAATACTTCCCTCTTAATGAAACCGAGAGATAAACAATATTACTTTTTTGTATATCAACCTAATCACCCAAAGGTCTTCTAGTGTATATGAGATTAATTATCAATTTTGATAACAACATCTAACTGATCATCAAGAAATGGTTTAATCACCAATCCCAATTGTACGGTTCAATGATTCATACATAAAATTAATGCAGGCATTAATACAGTAACATGTAAAAATATACTAATAGATTTTGCCACTTTTTAAAAATTTGTATTTTATATCAAATCTCATAATTCATCCAATTTTAAATCAAATATAATCCCCTCCATTAATTGTACCTTCCAATTAGAGCTGTGATTCTAGGAGCTCCAATCTGTTGATGCGAGTTGGCTTCCATTTGGCTGATGGTGTGACTTGGAAGAAATGCTAATTTAAGTCGCCGTCAATGGGTAACTGTTGGGAGGAAAAAGAATGGGAGGAAGGCTTTTCCCCTGCCTTTTGCATAAGACTAAGCAAATAAAGCCACTTTTTAGCCCCATAGGCTGAGGGGCCGGCCGGAGCCCATTGTCTGAAAGTCACCATTGCCTTGGGATCATTTGCAAAACGTGTATCACGATGATCTTTCGGTATTAAAATTATCTTTGGAATTTCGTTTAATGCAGTTTTTGATAATCAGTTGTTTGGATACCTTTTCAATAAAACAAGATGAAAAAATTACCTCAATCTCATTCTTTTTCAATTCAATTTAACCAACCTTATGGTCCTATGTAGGAAAAAATTGCAGAAATATTACTTCATATTTCTATTTTGTACTTTACTAACTCTCTCGTTTTAAGAACACTAGTGAGACGGCCTGCGCGTTGCGCAAGAGTGCTAATACTTCCCATGTTAAGTTGCTTAATTCTTAGCCGTTATATATTTCTTATAATATAGAGAGTCATATAATTGTTATAAGTCTGGCTTGAATTATAAAATAATAGTGTGGTAAATTGGTTGGGTGAATATAGTGTTAATAGTTTGTGTAGTATGGATGATATTTTGTAATATAATGGTTAATAAAGTACTATAATTGAGACAATGCAGTGTCGACATTTTGTGTGGTATGATTTGTATAAATTATGTGGTTTGAGTGAGGTAATTATAAAGATACCCGTCTATATTTATGTATATCTCTATTACTCACTAAGTTCCATAAATATGGGCCTATTTCCTTTCTTTTTGCATAAAAATTAAAACATTTAATCAATATAATCACAACAATTATTTTTCTTTCATATTTTTGTAAAATGCCGTTCACTAATATTAGATCATTAATCCACATTAAGAGCCATGTATTATTACATTGTTTTTGAAATTTACAATAGTTTAATTTTTTTAATGTAAGAAACAATCTAATTAATGTTGCATGTTTGACTAAAAGAATAAAAAAAAAATAGCATACAACATTGTTTTTCAATTTAGAGCAATTTAGAGCCATTAGGAAAAATGAATATATATACATTATATATATATATACATTAAATTTAGAGCCATTAGGAAAAATTTTATAATAATTATATATATACATTAAATATGGATATCTATCTAACAATATAAAAGTGAGAGTTGCCCCATGAATAGTGCTTTTTTGTCAAGCGGTTATCCTGCAATTGTTATTGGATGTCCGGACTATTAGTAAAATAACATACTAATTATTCTTTTTATATAACGAAAACAATAAGAATAAAAACAGGGCATTAAAAATTTGTAATAATTATATAGAGTAATATGGATATATAGACTAATATATCTTTATAATTGTATGGTTTTTAAAAAGCAGGCGATAGAAACCATTTTTTAGTCCATGACACCGTTAACCGATTTTGTTAATTGTGATAATAATGTTGGACTTCTTTTCTTATTTTTTTTTTTTACTGATGTTCAATTTTTGGGAATCGTGCCAGGTGAAAAGCTACTGCGAACATGCTAAACAATCAATGCATTCAACAATTTTACAGAGCACTATTTTATTGTTCATTTTTTGCAATATAGCATTCATTTTTTTCCAAACAATTTATTTACATGTTCTAGTAATAAAATCCATTTTTTTAATTACTAAAGCCAAAATAATTTATTAATTAATTCCTCAATAATTGTGCATTTACAGAACACTTAACAATTTATTCATGTTTAAGCCAAAAATCATTTTATTGAATTGTTTCCTCAATTAATTAGTACATTTACAGAATACTTCAACAAATAATTAAACACAAAATTAACTTTCTACTAAAAATACAAGACTAACTTTTAAATTTGTTAAAAAAATAAAAAAAAAATCACTAAATTCAAATTCAACTAAAGAAGCCTAAATTAATATATAATAACATTAAATCACATAAATTGTATCTTTTTTAAAATGTACAATGTAAAATTAGTTTATTGAAGATCTTGAGATTCCCTGTTAGTTGTAAAGTTACAACTTTGCACCATCTGGTCAATCTTTGGGTTTGTTTGGCAAACAAATTTTTGGCCAAGTGTGTCTTCGGTAAATTTTTTGATAATTTTACCTACAGTAATCCCAAAAAAAATCCTCAAAGTCTTTAAACTATACATATCTACAGTAGTCGCAAAAAATTTCTCAAAATCTTTAAACTATACATTTCGAAATACCCAAAAATGTACACACTTCAAAAAATTTTCATGCAACTTTTACAGTAAGTTACGGTAAAATTTTAAATAAACACCTAAAAAACATATTTGCCGAATGGGGCCTTTAATTTTTCCTTAAAACCTTATTTGGCAAATAAATTTTTGGCCTAGTTTGTCTGCTATAAAATTTTTAACAACTTTAACTTCAATAATATCACAAAAAATTTTCAAAATTTTTAAACCATATACTTCAAAAAAAATTTCTACAATTTCTATAGTAAACTACGGTAAAATTTTAAACAAATATCTAAAAAATTCATATAGCAAACGGGCCGACATACACTTTCATTTAGAGATTCGAAGTATCAGCCAAGAGACTCTGTTTTTTATGGCCAGTGGTGATGCTACATTACCTATTATTCCACTGCCACATAAATTATTCATGAAATTATAAACCTACCCTTTTCAAAATGATCTCAGTGTTTAACCAGTGCAAAGCATCGATGTCATTTCACTTGAATCATGTTACAGAACTATAAAAGCGTAGAGTTAATTGCCCAAAAGTCAACAAAAGAACATATTTGCCCTCAAAATTGCTGAAAATTACCTTATAACCGCTTGACAAAAAATTGACTGTTCATTACTCAATTCCCGCTTTTATATAGTTAGATAGATACAATTGCAGTCCAAAATTACAGTTTTATTCTTATTATTGAAGTTTGACTTGATGACCGCAAGTGCACATTATGCGGCCGAAAATTTTATGGTTAAAAAATCGAATCACAATCATGTTGCTTGTAAAAACCAAGACTCTCATGATCTTGTGCTATTCCCTAATCTTTTAACAAATTACCTCAAATGCCAACTCTTTGTTGTTCATCACCACCACCCAATCCTTGCTCCGTAAATCCTTCCACCTCCGCAGCTCCACTGAATCATCACCATCCGATCATTGCTTCACAGCCCTTTCCTTGTCTATAACGACCGCTCAAGACTGCTCTGTCAATCCCTCTCTAGAGGAGTAGAACCCTCTATTCCTTACTTTACAATTCTTGGTCCTCCCTTTGAACAAAAAAAAAAAAAATTTTTTATGTCGAAAAATATATTTTGGGTAATCCTTAATTCTACTTTCAATATTGCACCATACACAGAAGTTTATCTGTTGATTACGAGAGAAGGTATACAATTAAGAAAAATATGGAAAAATGATGCAAAGTTGTGCAGTTGATTTTGGTTTTTCAAAACTAAAATAGAAGAAATGGACTAAATTTAATTCCCGAGTACTAAACTTGTAATTTTAAGGATGAAAAGAAAACACGTTTGAAACAAAGATTAAAGTTGGCTTCTTTTCTTTATATCTTTTCTTGTTATCAATTATGGAAATTGTTACCAGCACCCCTGTTGATGTTTTAACTATGACAAATACCTTATCCTTCACCCTTTTTTTAACCCTCTGAACCCTTTCCATACGCTTGTCACCCTCACCCTATCTTCACTTATTTTATAGCAACCCATTTTCATGAATTTGTAATTAAAAGTAAAATAGGAGTATTTTATTCCTTTTATACGAGTAAAAAAAATCAAGTGGAGTGCTATTATTAACATATAAAGGATATTTCCCTTAATTATTTTGTTTGGTTCATGAGGTGTAAATTCATTTTTGCACTTGCATTCTTGTCCACGGGATGTGCCCAACACTTTCAGGCTAAAAGCTGATCAAAGTTGTAGTTTAGACCAAAATGATACATTTTGCAAAATATGAGGGACCCAAGCTGTTAATTTCAAATATGAGAGATTTAAATAGTAGAAGGTGTTAATGCAAAGGACTATGCTTGTGATTTTCCCTTTTACATTTATGGCTTACTTCTTTTCTTGGGCAGGCGGGTTTAGTTCACAGGCCAGACTGTTCATGCATAATGCAGACTACAAAGGGACACTAGCAGTTGCGCTCCAGTGATTCCAGTGCGTCTCTGGGAATTCTCTGGGAATTCTCGTAAAAAATGAATAAAGACTCGGCAATGGACTATGGCTCACTTGATAATGTTTCGTCCAACTTGGGCTAACAATAGTTTTACAAATTGTTTGTTGACAAAACAAGAAGCATTTTTAAATGATTGAAAACTTCTGCTATTGCCAACTGCGGACTTGCACAGGTGCAATTGAAAGTTGGTCCGGTTGTATCTCCTCATTTCGGATTTGGTGTATAACAACGTATTGTTCTTGTTCTATTACAAGAGTTAATTAACATGAACAAAATGTTTCATGTACTCAGAAATGCAACAATATGTTAAGCTCGTTTCTTACTTACCCATATATGTTAAGTCTGTAAAGAGAACCAAGAGCACATCATCGTGCTGTTAACAATCATACCTTCCCTAGTTCCTATGCATCTAAAAATCAGATTCACATCATGTATTTTTTTTTTTTTTTACCAAAAGACTACATTTGATTTCATACCATGCAAAAGTTGGACTGTTCTCCTTTTTCCATCTTGTTGACTACAATGTAATAAAAAAGGAAACGCTAAATCCATTATATTTTGCAATTGCACATTCCAAAGGAAGCATGTCATGGAAAAATATAATGTGTTTTCTTGAAATTTGGAACTCATTGAAATTTGCAATAGCAGTTGATACACCATACATAAACCAAAAATTTGTTTTTGCAGAATACATACATATTCACACACAGAAAGGGGCATTTGTAAGCATCCACAAAACTAGTGAAAGAACAGTACCATATTCCATCTCAATGGTTTCTGATCCCAAAACATTAATCAGTGACATTGAGAATCATCAATTTCATTGCCGATGGATCGAGAAATGGTTGTATTTGAAGCTTCCCCATGAGAAGTACTCCCAGAATGAGTAGACCGAGGGAAGGTAGCTTTAGGCTCAGAAATTACAGCAGGTTTTTTTTTGTTTTTTTCCCCAAATTTCTCACTGTCTTTAAGAGTTTTAACCACATATGACATGGTGGGCCTGTCATTGGCGGTTGGGTTCACACATGTCATTGCTAAACATAGCATTGTATGTGCTTCATCCGGTTCATAATTTGATGATTTCAGATCTGGATCAACTAAAGCTGTAAGCTTTCCCCTCCACCTGGTTGTTTAAAGCCTACACGTGTAAAGAAACAACCTGTTTTTAACAATCTACCCAAAAAAAAAAAAAAAACAATCTTCTTCTCTTCCTCTCGTGTTACATTTCTGTTATCTCACCTTAACCGGAAGGTAGTCATTTGAATCCTTTGACCCCAATGGGCAAATTTCCTGTCCGCTAACAATTTCAAGTGTGATCATTCCAAAGCTAAAAACATCTGCTTTAGGTGTTAAGCGGTTGCCTTTTTCCTGCTCAGGTGCCATATGTCCCCTGCAAGCAAAGCTCTGTGATGAGAAAATATCATTATGTCTACAAGAAGATAAACTAAATTGAACGAATTGTGTGATTCATTACGTCATTTTTGGTTTTGGCATACTGCCAAGACCAGTTTCGTCTTTATTGGGCTGGGCATCAACATGCTTAGAATCATGAAATTGGGAGTATTCGAAATCGGATATCTTCACGGTAAAATCCTTGTCAAGAAGTATGTTTGTTGGTTTGATATTGCAGTGTATTACTTGTTTGGACTCATGAAGACAAGCCAAACCTTCTGCCACCCCAAGGCAAATCTTATACCTTGTTTCCCAATTTAGTTCTGATTTGACTTCTGCTGGACCTGCAATAAACTCATTTTAACAAAATCACATAATGCAATTTATTTGGCTTCACATTCTAAAGGAATTGCCAGACAAAAAGTCTCCTGTTTTACCAAATAATGCATGTTGAAGGGAGACATTTTCCATGTACTTGTAGACAAGTAGGTTTTTCTCGGCACAGGATCCCACTAGCGTTGCAAGATTTGGATGTTTTAGTGCAGAAATTGTACCCATTGCGGTTATGAATTCATGGGCCCCTTCTTCTGATTTCGCTGAAAGCTGTTTGACCGCTACTTGAATCCCATCGAGTTCACCCTGATTCAGTCAAGTTCTTAAAATCGATCATTTAGAACAAGAACAATATATGCTGATATTAGTGAAACTGAGCAGGCTGAAAAAAGTTCTAAAGTTCCAAGTTAAAACGTGAGGGCAGGGATTACCTATATAATACAAGTAATCTATCAATGATAAAGTTAACAGAATTCAAATGTGCAAGTGAGTTTAGTAATAAGTAGTGTAAACATAAAGCATACCCTGTAGACATTCCCAGCTACATCTATCTTGTTAGCAGAATCAAAACCATTGGTGGCAGCATTTAATTTGTTGAAGTCGAAATCTTTGAATCCGGGATCTTTCGTAAATAAAACAACATATCAGTAATAACAAGGAAGAAAATTTTTTGAAGCGAGGGAAACCATTGTGGATATCAATGCATCAAACTGCGTATACCTCTGAGCTTTCTAAGACGAATCCTGACTAATGCCCAGGATAGAGCCAAGATTAATATGCCAAAAACCAGCGCAGATCCAACTATCCCGGCAATAGCAGAGGAAGAAATTTTGTCGTTCCTTGGAACTGGTTCTGGTTCCCTACGTACTACCAAAACAACAATACAGTTTGTTAGCAACGTTACATCTTGCATCAGAAAGAAGAAATGCGTCTGTTATGTTGTATCTATTGCTAGAAAAGATACAAAAATATGGGAAAGAGTTAATATGAACACAAGATAGTGCGCAACCAAAAGTTCTAGGTGTAGGAGCTGATTCATGAATCAGTGAGTTACCAGAACAGCTGGGAAAAATTGCGGGAACAGTCCTTGATTAGATAAAAAAAAATCTCATTTTGTCCTTAATATTATTTCTCATGAAGTAGTAATTCGGTCACTGATATTTGAATATTATACCATAATGGCCCTTAGTTTCCCATCAAATTTCCAGTGAGTAAAAAGTAGAACAACCATTAGCTGCTATTTGAGACCAAACACATCATTAACATAAAATACAACAGTTTGGGTCCTTGTTACACTTCTTGATGTTATACTCTGAATTATGGGTGACATGTGTCCTGTCATTTAAATTCAGCCATAAGGACAAGTGCCACCCTTATAAATATTGTAATATTCAGTATAACAGAGGATCCAATTCCAATAATGTGAACCAATCTTGCAACCCCCAAACCCAACTGCTCCTAGCCCTTCTGCCCCCATTCTCCTTCACATCTCTCCAACTCTTTCTCCTCCATAAACCTTAATGTGCTTAATTCCTGATGTGCTTCTGAGATGTCCCAATCTTCTTAAATAACCTTCACAACCTTCTAACACCTAGGTCTGCTTCTTCCCACAATTCCCCGACCCTTTCTACCCACCTGCACAACTTCCCCTCTCCCATTTCCTGTGCTTCACAACTGTTACCTTTCCACCCATTATCCCTTCACCCCTCTTTGAGTTTGTGGATGTAACATGACCAAAGAAGAGAAAGAAAAGCCTGGGAGAAACAATAGGAACTCGTAGAGGATTGACACATTAAATACGTTTCCAAATTTTTGCTGCATCAGAAAAGACGGGCCACTTAGGCATTCCACATATCGTTGGCAAATTAGATCAGTTTAAATTGATGAAACTAAAACAAGAATAAATGGAATTACGTCAGTTTAAACGGATGAAATTAAAACAAGAATAAATGAACATTCAGGACTGTTAAAGAGGATGGTCATGTGGGGAAGATTAAGTGGTAAATTTGAATGTGTGTTGTGCAGTGGTGTAGAAGAATCGATGAATCATATCTTCTTTGAATATCCTTTTTCAGCAGAAAATTCTAAAAATGGTTTCAGTTTCCAGAGATCCTTTGGCATGGTCAATGGAATTGTCCTGAGTCTGTGGGCATTGGCATGGTTGCTGATAGTTGAGTGGGGTATTTTCCATAAATGCTTTGATAGAGTTTGATAGACGAGTAGAAATATGGGTTGTAAAATGTTGTAGAGAATCATAGATGTACAGTTAGCGTATATATGCTCCTTTGTATATGCTTCAGTTCTCTATCAATAAAATTTTGCAATTTTACTTTAAAAAAAATTCAGGACTGTTGCAACAATCTATTATAGAAAGTATATACGCTATATATAACATGACTTACAGGTTAGTCAATGAACAAGAACTATACCAGGATAAACGGAAATAGCTGATATTGAGGGACCATAGTATTTTGTTGGGTTGTAAGTTGAACCTTTCCCAGTCCAATATAAATGAATCTCCAGTCTTGAGTCATTTACAGATACATTGAACTCCTTGGTTCTCACCTTATTGACATCTCCTGCCTCTTTTTGTATATCAAAATCTCTCAGGTAATACTGGCCGCCCTGTAGTGATAATTGATCCAGTTAACATCTCTGATTTCTCCGTAAAAAGTTTTTTATATAGATCAAATTAGTAATTTACCTGAACTTCCACATCAAAAACTCTCTTCCTGATTGTAGAAGATGTATTTGTATCCCATCCTATTTCAGCAAAGTGAAGTTTAACCGTGTATGTGTCATTTTTCAAACAAAATCCATAATATTTCAACGATATTGGAGCTATGCGCGCATTTGAGTACAAAGATGCATCACTGTTGGATATATTGCATGTTTTATTTAGAATGAATTCATCGTCATCTGTTTCCAGGAACGTTCCCATACTACTATAAGCCCAAGTCTTATTTGTACTCAGAAAGAAAGTTGATCCACCATATGATTGCGTATCAGCTTCATAATCACGGTCATCTACTGATGTTGCATTTCCCCCACAATTAATGTACAAATGATCATCTGTAATACACATAACAGTTAATATCATCGTTTCAAAGAATCTGACGAAGAGAACAAGAAGATTATGCCAACATGGGAAGATGGATTTCTCGTTAGCACTCTCATTTTCCTTGACTCCATTGTCATAATATGAATTCTCAACAAATCACTAGCATGTGATGGTTTTGCAGACAAATGACCATGTAGCTAGGAAACATCAGTCACAGCAAAATCACGGGAAACAACAGGAAGTACAGAAAGTACCAATCTAGTTTTTTAGTAAATAAAATAACTTACAACTTGGTGTGTCATTGTCACAGTGGTAGCCAGCTTGTTGCCATTTCGGTCTCGTATCACTATACTGAAATAAATAAGGTTGCTTTCTAAGACTTGCTTCAGCAGAAAAACAAGCATGCTAGAATTTAAACATTGCTTACTTGAGAGCAGCATTCGAACAAGTTCCTGGAAGAAAGAAAACATGAGCAAAATCAGCATATGTCATTAGTGAAAGGTACAGAACAGCATAACCATAAACAAATAAAAGGAATATAGGTAGGTATACGTCTGAATGCATGTTTACACTGAATAACTACACTTGCATGTACAGATTTGTAGTAAATCAAAATGCTACAAGTTAGTTTTCCTCACAGATTTGAAGATATATTGCCGTTAGTCAAGTTCACATTTGTAAAGGAATTTTCAGAAACATCCCTGCAAAATGTCGAATGAAACTGTTACAACTAAGTATAAATTGGACAATTATATATGGAAACTGAAAGCAATCAACATTCATTTTAATTGTAAGGTGTTACTTATGAAAAGAATCAAAGCGAGAGACAGAATCAAAGAAGTGTTACTTATGAGAAAAAGCTTTCGGTGAAAAGCTGTGTAAAGTGGTGTATAAAGAAAATATAACTTTCGGTGATCTTGAGGTTGATGGCAGGTCAAGCTGCCCTTCAGCCTCCGGCTGGAGGGCAATCCCTTCCTTCTCCCACATTCCAAAAGAAATCTTTTTCTGAACTCTTTGGTAATGCAGCTGCCCAGCCCATTTTGACTATCAATGCAGTGTCTTCGACTCATCGGGGGGAACCTGCGATTCTCTTTTCCCAAACTGATTTGACCACACTTGCTGCTCCATACAAATTTGCTTTGGTTGGTAAATTTTCTAAGGGTCGTCCCTCTATGGAGGATCTCAGGAAATTCTTCTTTTCTCTTGATCTAAAAGAGGCTGCTAAGGTTGGTCTTTTAGACTCCAGACATGTAGTGATTAACTTGGGGAATGAGGTGGACTTTCATCGGATCTGGGCTAGAGGTATATGGTATGTTTATGGTGCCCCTATGCGTGTCTTTAAATGGTCTCCTGCTTTCCATGTGGACAAGGAGCCTTCGGTGGTTCCAGTTTGGTTTAAGTTACCAAAACTGCCGCTGCATTACTTTAACAAAGAATGCTTGTTCCAGATCGCGGGAATTTTGGGCAATCCTCTGTTTGTAGATTCTGCTACCATGGTGGCTTCAAGACCAAGTGTTGCAAGGGTGTGTGTAGAAGTAGATTTGCTAAAACCTCTTACTCCTAGGGTGTGGATTGGTAATGGTGATCATGAGGGCTTTTGGCAAGCTTTAATTCCAGAAAGCCTGCCTAAATATTGTTCCCACTGTTTTAAGCAGGGACATATCCAAGAGGATTGTCATATGCTATATCCGGATCTTAAAATTCAGAGACCGTTAGCTACCAAGAAACAGGATGGTCATGCACGTTTTCAAACTATTTCTTCACCTGCCTTGGCCACAATAGGCAAACAAGATGATCATTCTGGGAACAGCAAACAGGATGATCAATCTGGGAAAGAGGTGCATCCAATAATTGTGCCGGCTACTACGGAGGAGGATGTGGGTGTGGTTGATA
Source organism: Coffea eugenioides (assembly GCF_003713205.1). NCBI lineage: Eukaryota > Viridiplantae > Streptophyta > Magnoliopsida > Gentianales > Rubiaceae > Coffea > Coffea eugenioides. The sequence continues at coordinate 16,525,934 of NC_040036.1, forward strand.
AGGAGGGGCCTTCAAAAAACACGAATCCTCTTGTAGAAGAAGCAAATATTTGTACTGGGATTTTCACCGAACCTGCTGATACTCAGGCGGTGGTGTCTCAGCATGATCTTGATGGACTGGAAGATACTATAACGGTGGCTCCCACTGGTGATGGACTGGAACTTATGGATGGAAAGGAAAACCAGCAAGCTAGTTCTTCGGAGCAGAATGCGCTTGTCATTGATATATCTCATTGTGGTGTGCTAGAGGATTTGCAGGCAAAACAATCATCTGCGGTTGCGGATATCTTTAATCTTGACCCGATCATTCAACAAGTCAGTGAAAAGCTCCAACATGAGGAAGGTTTACAGGTGGTTACGCATGGCAAACCAAAAGGTGTCAAGGCTAAATTTTCATCTGATCGTTCGTTGCGATCGAAAGCCAAGGTTTCCTCAAACTCTTCCTCTTCCTTGTCTCAATGATTAAGTTTATGTTTTGGAATATTAGGGGTGTTTCTCGCGCCCCAAATTTTCGAAGATTGAGGTATTTGGTAAAACACCATTCCATTCAACTAGTAGCTATTTGTGAACCAAAAATTCAAGTTGCAGAGATCCATTCGATCAGGATGAGACTTAATATGGACCATGCTATATTTAGCAGTACGGGTGATATTTGGATTTTTTTTAAAGCCTCTATTTCGTGTCGTAAAGTAGGAGAATCTAATCAACATTTGTCGTTACAAATTGATTCTGCATTATTTGCGGTCCCTATTATTTTTTCATTTGTGCACGCCAAGTGTACTGCCCTTCAACGAGTAGAATTATGGGATAGCCTTCTTGCGGACAAGCCGACTCAGTCTGCCTGGCTTCTTGTGGGGGATTTTAATGTCATTGTCTCGGAGGAGGAGAAAAGGGGTGGGGTGCCGTTTACACCAGAGGAAGGTTGGGAATTGTTGAACTTTATGTCTCAAGCTGGAATTTTTGATGTGGGGTATTCAGGGTCTATTTTCACATGGTGCAACAATAGATATGGTCGGGCGCGTATTTGGAAGAGATTAGACAGGTTGCTTATGAATCAGGTTTCTTCCAACCTAGGCTTAGGTTTCGATGTACAACATTTGTGTAGAGACCCATCAGATCACGCTCCATTGTTATTGTCGGCTCATACAAAATTGGATAACAAACCAAAGCCTTTTCGTTTTTTGAATTTCTGGACATCCAAACCAGAACTGTTGGACGTGGTTAGGTGCAACTGGATTGGGAATTTTTCAGGCCCTCCATTAAAGGTCCTTGCAGCTAAGCTTCGGAATGTAAAGATGGCCTTACGAATGTGGTCGCGCGAGGTATTCGGTGACATCTTTGAAGCTGTAAAGGTGGCAGAACAACGTGCTCTCAATGCTGAGGTTAGTTATGATGCTGATCCGTCTCAGCCAAATTTAGTTTTATTACACGAAGCACAAGCCCAGCTAAGGCGTTCACATGCAACTGAGAATATGTTTTGGCAACAAAAATCTAGGATTAAGTGGTTAAAGGATGGCGATAGGAACTCCAAGTATTTTCATTCTGTGGTGGTGGAACGACAAAGTAGATCATTAATCCATCGCATCAAGTCGTCTGATGGGAAGTGGTTGGATAGCACATCTGATATTGAGGGAGAGGCTGAATCATATTTTAAATGTTTGTTCACGGATGAATCATATGCTCAATCCTTTGAAACTCTTGAGGTTATTCCTAGATTAATCTCCTCACATGATAATGTGATGTTGGAGAAAATCCCTTCCAAAGAAGAAGTTAAGTTGGTGGTTTTTTCTATGGATGGTGATAGCGCGGCTGGTCCAGATGGTTTCTCCGGAAAGTTTTTTACCTTTGCATGGGACATTGTGGCTGAGGATGTATATGCGGCAGTTATTAGCTTTTTCTGTGGGGAGGTTTTGCCTAGAAGTATCTCCTCAACTTCAATAGTGTTGATTCCAAAGTTGCAATCTCCACAAGACTTTACACAATTTCGTCCTATAAGTTTGTGTAACTTTATCAACAAGGTGATCTCAAAGATTTTGTCGGATAGATTGTCCCGTCTCCTTCCTAAGATTATTTCTCCTCAGCAGAGTGGATTTGTTAGAGGAAGGCATATTTCAGATAATTTTTTGCTGGCTCAAGAGCTGATCTCTGGAATTCGGCAGCCCAATCAGGGGGGGAATGTGGTTTTGAAGTTGGATATGGCCAAAGCTTACGACAGAGTCTCATGGATCTTTTTGTTGCAAGTACTTCGTCGCTTTGGTTTTAGTGAGCGGTGGATCGATATGATTTGGCGATTGATTTCTAATGTCTGGTTTTCGGTTCTTATTAATGGCTCCCCATGTGGTTTTTTCCAGTCAACTCGAGGCCTGCGGCAAGGAGATCCCATTTCGCCTGCTCTTTTTATTATTGGGGCAGAGGTTTTTTCTAGATCGCTGAATTCTTTGGTAGGACAGAGAGGCTTCCTTCCCTTCAAGGTCCCTACTTCATGCCCTATTGTCACGCATCTAGCTTATGCGGATGACGTGATTATTTTTTGCAGTGGAGTTAAGCGTACTTTGAAGAAAGTTATGAGTGTTTTGGAGAACTATTGTTGTGTATCTGGTCAGCAACTTAATTCTCAAAAAAGTTGCTTTGTTGATCATGATGCTTTGACTTTACCTCGTAAACGTGTCATTTCACAAATCTCAGGTTTTCAAGCTAAGTCACTTCCTCTTCGATATCTTGGCTGTACTCTCTATTCAGGGAGAAGGAAAAGCAGTTATTTTTCAGATATCTGCACTTCAGTTGCTAAGAGAATTCTGTCTTGGAAGGAGAAGCTTTTGTCATCTGGAGGGAGGTTAGTGTTACTCAAAAATGTTCTATCATCTTTGCCTATTCATGTCTTAGCTGCTACAACTCCTCCAAAGGGTGTTCTCCGCACCCTTGAGAAAGCATTTGCAAATTTTCTATGGGGCACAACTGATAAAGGGTCTCGGTATCATTGGATTGCATGGGATTCATTGTGTAAGCCGTATGCCGAAGGGGGTGTGGGAGTGAGGGCTTTGACTGATGTGTTTAATGCCTTTTCATTGAAGTTATGGTGGTCTTTAAGGCAACGTCAGTCTCTTTGGGCAGAATTTATGTACAATAAATATTTACATAAATTGCATGCTTGCGAAGCGGAATTTCAGCCTTTACAATCGGTAACTTGGAAGAGATTGGTTACATATCAGTCTTTGGCAAATTCCCATATTCAGTGGGTGTTGCAGAATGGCTTGATAAACTTCTGGCATGAGAATTGGACTGGTACAGGTCCTTTATGTCAGCAGATCGACATTTTTGGAGATCACACAGTGGCGGATTTTGTTTCAAATGGTCAATGGAACATTCCAATGCTTCGACAATGGCTCCCAGAAAACATTGTATCTACGATTCTACAAATCATTCCCCCGGATGTTGTTTCTAATCAACCTGATAGGATGGTGTGGGATTTAGAAATTTCTGGTTCATTTTCCTTTTCTTCAGCCTATAAGGTGGTCCGCACCGTTGCCAATACGTCAATCTTTTCATCTACCATTTGGGTGAAAGACTTGCCAGCAAAAATCTCATTCTTTATGATGAGAATGCTGTCTTGGAGACTGCCGGTTCAGGATGTGTTGCAGCGCTTTGGTGTGTGCGGACCATCTCGTTGCGTTTGCTGCCAAAATCCTGGGTTTGATTCTATTGATCATGTTTTCTGTACAGGTGAAATCCCTCGCCAAGTTTGGAAATCGTTTCAGGTTGATATTGGCCAGTTTGTCACTCCTTCAACGGTAAAGCATGCAGTCATTCAATGGTGGTTGCTGCCAGCTAAAAACATTAAGCTTAAACTGGTTTATCAGCTGCTGCCATCGCTGATTTGCTGGCATCTTTGGAAAGCTAGGAATATTGCGGTTTGGGAAGGCAAGGTGTTGTCGGTCATGCAGATTAATACTTTTGTTCTTTCTGATCTCTATGACATTTTCCAATTACATTTTACAGACATTGGAGTTGGAAGGTACTCGTGGCCATGTTTTTACTCTTCACTGGTGAGTTGGCAAAAACCATTTAAATTCATCCTGGTTAGGTGGATCCCTCCAGTCTTGACGACATGTAAACTGAATACCGATGGTAGTTCTCTTGGTAATCCGGGAAGGAGTGGCGGTGGGGGTTTGAGAAATAGCTCGGGGTTTTTTTGTTGGGTTTTGCGTGTTATTGGGGTGTCATACCGAGTTTACATTCAGAGTTGAAGGCTTTGTTATTTGGAGTTAAGCTTTGTGTTATGCGAGGTTTCTTTTGCTTGCATTTGGAATCAGATTCGTCACTTCTTGTCCAAATGGTTAAGGGGATTAGTAGATGTCCATGGGATTTGCACGAGAGCTGGACCAATTGCTCACTTTTAGGCATTTCTTTCAATCGTCATCATTGTTTATCGTCAAGCGAATTTGCCTGCAGACCGCTTATCTAAGGTTAACTTGAGTAGTCAACATAGTGTATGATTCATGGTTGAATTGCCACGATTGGTTCGTGGAGACCTCAAGTTGGATAGGTTAGGTTATCCTAATTTTCGGGTTTACTAATCATTTGGATTTCTGGAATGGGTCTAGTTCATCCACACAGATTCAAGCGTTGTTGCTGTTACTGTTGTTTGTTTTGCTATTGCTGCTGTTATTTTTTGCTCTCTGGTTGAGCAATTTCTTTCTTTTTGCACCTCTGTTTGGCAGATGCTGATGTAACGTGATATTTATTTATCAATAAAAGGCCCTGCTCAACGCTGGGACAGACACTTCAGCATTAAAAAAAAAAAAAAAAAAAAAAAAAAAAAAAAAAAAATTGTAAGGAATATACATTGTTGAAACAAAATCAAATTTGAAAGTAAATCAGTGAATTCTGTGGAAAAGGAATAAGCAATAGTATAACATGAGTTATGCAGTCATGAACAACTTGATAATCTCTTTATTACCGAAACTGTTGCATCTTATAATAAATCATAAATTTATGCTCATTTTTCTGGAAAAGGTACTGTGTTTCCGATCATGCAATTCTCCAACCGAAATATATATTTACACTACTTAACTATGTGGTGGATTAAACATCGAACAATCAGCATTCCATCGTCTATAGGTAAGGGCTTCTGTAAGAAACCTTAACAAAATGTGAGCTGATCTTTAAAAGAAAAAAAAAAGATAAATAAATAAATAAACAATGAGTGCATTTCCATATATGCATAAGCCATGAAATCAATGAAATATCACAAACCAGACCTGTCTGGTTAAGATGCCTCATTCCTGCTTGTTTCAGCCTATACTTCAATACAAGGACAATGGGATTTGTCCTATCATCATAGAAAGGATCTACTGCATGACTTGTTTGTTATCTGACTACTAACAATTAAGTTGACTAAAAGGAAGAAGTTCTACAAACAGAACTAAAGGGCATCGGTGCGATGGGAGAAAGAAGTATTGAACGGAAGGAATCACCAGAGAAAATGCAACAACTAATCAGGAGTCAGTGCGAGAAAACTAAAGGGAGTTGGGGCGATGGGAAAAAGGAACATTGAACAGAAGGAATCATCAGAGGAAATGCAGCAACTAATCAGGAGCTCTCCTCACTAGTTTTACAAACGTAATTAGAAAAAGCATCAGGCTAAATAAAACATGCTGTGTCTTATACGATAATCCAGGGCAATTAGGTCAAATTTGTATAGATTTTATTTCATTGTGGTATATAAATATTGATAATACGTAATATTGAAAAACAAAAACTACATTCCATTTTTACTTGTGCACCAGATATTGGAATTAAAAAATTCTTTTTCTAACCATCCTGGGTGGATTAAAGGTACTCTTAGTAGAAAACTTTTCCATTTTGAAAATTCTCGTGTACTAGACTTCCATCCTGAACATTCACATGTACCAATCGAGGGTTTGAGAGCAATCGAGAGATACAGCGTACTAAAAGATTAATCTGGATTCAGGTTCTAGAGTGTCAAAAATCCTTTACAGAGGGTGCAACAGCCAAATAAAAGAAGTAGAGTTACTACCGTTTGACAAGTTCAACATAAAGGCCTGAACACAGATTCAGATTCGCTCAATTGATAGAAGCTGATATGTTATGTTGTTGCCCAGGAGTGGGGAGGGAAGCCAAAGCATTATATCTTCTTAAACAGTATTGTGCTTCTACACACATTTATCCATTCGAAAGAAGTAGTTGAAAAATTCTAGGTTCCTGAATACGGTACTCAGGAAAGCCAAAGATTTTTTTTTTTTTTTTTTTTTGTTTAGCTTCATTAAGGCATTCTAATGTTTGCAAGTGATCAAAGATAATAAAAAAGCGATTAACAAAGGAAGAAATAAGGCAAAAAAGATGTCCAGTCTAATTTGTAAACAGGTCAACCAAAAAGACAGCTAGCATTAATCTTCTTCACGTAAGTTGCTAATGTCAAAACAACCCTAATGAAGACATTTGAACTCAAAAGAAATTTCGGTTTGTGTATAATACCTCCCTCAAATGAATGCCATCCTCTTAATATTTAATTAGGTGAAAAATCTGAATTCATCAAATGAACACTTACACATATGAGCCAGAGTCACTCAAGCTCGTCAGCCATCCAGGTACTGCCCCATTGAGGTTGTTACTTCTAAGAAAGCTGCAAAACACAGCCAAATGCCAAAAAGTTCTCAAAACTTACTATGAAAGCCAAGGAAACCTGAACTCCTGAATAAGAGGAGTAAGGTGATAAGTAGTACAAGGCAAGTGCAAAGCAAGAAAGACACGATACCTGGCATTCAATCTTTGTCTCTAATGAACAACCAACCCAATTTGGGACCAAATGACAATTAACATATAAAATAATTAGAAATGACAATTAACATACGAGCTGCAAGATATATGGATGAGTTGGCCTTCAAACAAGTCTTCACACCACCTGGATAATCTATTAACTCCACATGTTATGGCATTAATTTGGCATTAAGAACCAGCGAAGAATATTGGGTGTGCAATCCCCATCCCAACTCAAGTATTTTTTTTTTTTCCTTCGGCTATAATCTCAGTGAACATGATCATTTCCTAGCTATATTCCCATGCATAAGCATATGCTTAAGATAATTACGAAGTCATATTCAAATTCTGTCGGATCTTCGACTTTTACATCTCATTCCGAAAGCTACAAACAAACGTAGCACGATCCCAGCAGTAAGGAGCTTCAATCTACTCAATAATTTAAAAGAAAAGAAAAGCAAGCTTCAATATGTTTTTTATTGGGTTCGAAACTCTCCATACAACATAGTTAACCGGTCAATAATGGTGGGTAATTATCCTTGCACTGACTAAACTATCAAACAGTCCTGAAGATATGTCACAACCAATCAAGGACCATCGAAGACAAGAATATGACGGAACATATAGAAAAATCCACCTCAGGAATTGTGGGTTATAGCTATTTTCATATTTTGTCTGGCCAGCAATTCAATAGGGTGAGAAGATACTGTACACTAACTAGAAGTAAGAGAATCTGCCCCAGGAATTTTAGGTGAACCTATCTTAATATTCTCCAAATCAGAAAGGTAAACAACTCTCAAACACATAAAACTACAATATCGGACTGCCATTTCATAAGAATTTATTGCTGTTACTAAGTAATTGAGAAAAAGCAGTCACAAACAGTCATGTAATGGAATATTCATCTTGGATAGGATCTTGTCACATGAAAAGCAACCCATCTGACCCGGTGATTTAGTAGAATCAGTTGATCAGGGAAATAAAGAATATCCAGATGAAAATGTTTTTCAAATCTTCAACACAAGACTTTAGAGGAGGAAGTTCAAAGGTCGTGTCTTAAGTCAGTTTAGCAGAAACAATAAGAAAAACATGACTAAAAGTGTAGTATCATTAGCAAAAACAAATTCTTGTATGCTTCCGTTTCTTGTATGTAGTTCTGCAATAGGTAGCTTTTCTTTCAAGCCCATAGACAAATAGAAGATTCTAGCAGGTCATGCTACAGTGCAGCTAAAGGGGAAACAGAGTCAACTACTGTATTCCACCTCCTATAGATGAGCTCTTGGGTTTAGAAATAGTCATGCACCATGCTGCAAATTCAGTAGAAAGATTAAAATGTGGGGAGTAAATGGAACATCCGAGTAGACAATGTAACTAAAGTTGTGTCCATTGGATCACATCTGATGTGATCCAATGGATTATCCATGGAAAGATGTGATCCAATGGATTATCCATGGAAATGAACAAAGAACTATAAGAAGTAGAACAAAATGAGTTAAAGTTATGGAAAAAATATAACATTATAGTTGTGCCTCTAGTAATAGAAAGATGGACGTAGGAGGGATCAAGGTGGGGAAGGAAAGATGATAAAAAATCCCTTACATGAACTTTGGCTGGAACTGGTTCAAGTCTGGTGGAATTATCCCCATCAAATTATTGAAACTCAAGTCCCTATCATGATAAAATCCAATATGAGAATATAAATATCTTTTATCAAAACCAGCACACCTACAGAAGGGCTTACTAGAAAACATAAGGCAGATTAGAAGTAGTATTTGATGATAAAATTAAGCAATACTTGAGTATAGCCTTTAAATTTTAATCATAGCACCACTTTTCTTTGTCACGCATAAAAAATTCAAAACGAATTGAAGGGAAAAAAAAATATGGTCCATGATCAACGGTATTTCTTGTGACTAGTAAGTTCATCATATCAGTAATTCAATCCAATTCAAACACTTTTCACGTAAAGATTTTTTTGAAAGCTATATAGCATGTAAGAAGTTTTCCATTTAAAGTCGGTTTCCTAAGGCGAATTATAAAAATAAACTAAGACAGTAGGGCATATGCATATAAGGGGAGCAAACTAGACTTCTAAAACCTGCAGAATTCCCTGCATCTTAGGATGCCAAAAAATAATAATAAATTTTTTTTTAAAAAAAAGCCATCTACACGCAGACACCTGCCTGTGCAAGCATGGCATCACATGCGCACACATGCATACTCACATAGCATCGGGCATGAAAACAGAAAGCAAGATTAAAGGACCAACGGACAGCATACTGGAACATCTCTTACAGGTAAAGCAGGTATTTGAACCCCCAGATATAATCAGGAATTGAACCAGTGAGTGAACAATTCCTCAATGTCCTGAACAAATGAATGAAAATCTGTAAGAAATTAATGAATTACATAAACCAATACTAATTGACATTTCAAAACTTACAAGGATGTCAGAGACACCATATTGCGAATATCAGGAAATAAAACACCTGGCTTTCCTCCAGGTAAGTTATTTATGGCCCTATACATAAATAAATTTAGAAAACAAACATCGTCGTCTTGTTACAATGTCAAATAAAAGGTATCAAGAATGAGTACGTTTAATGGGCCTAAATACTTACAGGTAAGTCAGCCTTGGCAATCCTAAGATTTCAGGTAAATGCCCTTCAAAATTGTTTCCCATCAGTGACCTATCCAAAAAAAAAAGTCAATTTTGAATTACAATAAATAAATAACTCAATTGTAGGCCAAAAAATTTAGTTCATGCAGTTCACTTAAGCTTACAAGCTTTGAAGTTTGTGCCACTCGAAAATATATCCGGGGATGCTCTTGTTGAAAGCATTTCCTCGAATATTGCTACAGAGAGAGACAATGGCCAAGGTGAGCCTCTTGTACTGAAGTGTGCATTTTTATTTTTATTTTTTTTTGCATTAAGTGAAAGATGGGACTATCATATGCCATGGAATTTCACTTACAAAGACTTCAACTTTTTCAAGCTCTGAAAGCTTTGAGGCAACTGATCATCAAAAAGATTGTTCATCACATACCTGAAATTATATGTCATTTAATATCCAAACAAAAATAAGTAAATTCAAGATCTGAAGTTGTAGCTGAATTTTTCTTTGGCGTCCACATTTCTAATATAGGATTTCGGGCGGTCATATTTCATCTCTGAGAAAACGTTTTATTTTCATGTGTACTGTGCCCCCAAGATTCCCTGTTAACTCCAGTGGCTTGGACTCTAAGGCAAAACAATGAAATGGCTTGGTTGATGTTTTCCAAAGTTATAAAAATCAACTGACGTTCCACTCTCTCTCACATATATACCCTATTCATTTTTATTCATTGCAAGGTACATATACATATTAAGAGACCTTAGTGCTGCTTAACTAGAGATTTGTCTAAATTCAAGAGTCTGGTTTCTTGTGAATGAGTTAACATAAGATAAGCTAAAAATAGATATTATTTGTTTTCATAAATACATCTAATTTGTCATTCTAGAAAAAATAGTTTCTCCTAAACTATTTTATCTAATCTGGAGATTTCTCCTAAACTGCTTTTAGCTAATCTGAGAGATTAATTTTTCTCTTTCTTGATGAGTAGCAACAGTATGTTGAATTTATCCTGTTCTTGTCAACTCCCTTAATCAAAATCTAACTCTTCTCGTTGAGTTTCACTTCCTTCAATCCACATGCTAAAATAAACAGTGTAATTAGTAAAATAAAATCATTTAGGATCTTACATCTCTTCAAGATGAGCTAGCCTTCCCAGTGATTCAGGAAGCCGACCCCCAAATTGATTTTCAGCCAAATTCCTACAACTCCATAAGACACTCAGAATAAACCGACAAAATAAAGCATATATGACAACAAGAAAATCTAAACGGATGCCTTACAGTCCTCGAAGTGTTGAAACATGGCCCAACTCATCTGGCAATTTCCCCCACAAAGAATTATTATATAAAGACCTGCATGGAAAAAAAAAGAATTTAAAAATGAAAATTGCACAAATTAGATGACAGGTGAAGCAAGAACACAAATTCCGACACTTGCTTGGGTCCTAGGAAATTTTTTTTGTAAAGAAATGTACAAGTTCTTAATCAATTATAATGATCATACATTGTTTATTTATGCATTTTTTTTTTGTATTAATCAGATCCAGGACCAAAAGATCAGTCAGCCAGATCCATATCCATTCCATTCCACGCCTACCTTAACTGCGCCAAATTAAGTAGACTGATCTATTCTTAAACTCTTGTGGGAAAAAATAGATGGAAGCCAATCTAGATCAGCACCCAGAATCAGTCCAATTGCCCAAGTGACCCAGATTTCAAACAAAGAACAAGATACTCACAGGTATTCAAGCTTTGGACAACCTCCGATTTCCGGTGGAATTGATTCATTAAACAAATTATTGCACAAATATCTGTGAATGCACCAGAAATTACATAGATCATCATCTTCAATAATATATTAAACATTCCCAAAGGAAACAAATGGCCAAAAAAAATTTTGTTTTGATACTTGGATATGCTAAGTAGCATCACTAGGTGGTGCTTATTCTAATTTATATTGTTGTTAACCAAAAATAGTTACATTTGGAAACAAATCTTGATAGTAAACTCTTCACTAGTCTTAACAATTTTTTTTTTCCAAACGATAGCATATTCATTTCCAGAAACTAGTCTTAACATTTGATAGTAAACAAATCTTGATATTTTGGAAATAATCCAAAATATATGTTTGTGATTAGATCGATGTTGACATTCCATTTAGTCTATTAACTTATCAGCATGATTGAAGAGAGTTGTTGTATATTATTATTATTATTATTCAAAATGCATTCTCCTCATTATTAGCTACCAGAAGTTAATTATCATCTACTTGATTAAGAGGTATGCCCCTTAGCTTGTCTGCACCTTCTTGAAAACTAATAGAAATTAAAAAAAAAGGATTAATACAGGAACGAGCATGCAATTTTTTGCTATTTTCCCATTAAAAGAATAATCATGCCAAGTGTTACTTATTTCCATCATCATTGATGCTTTTCCTTCTTTCTTTATGCAAAACTACAAAATCTTACCAACAAGTCACATGATCAGATAACAATATACAGTACACAGTGATCTGCAGACTTACAAGCTTCGTAATGACTTCAGTTCAGGAAGGAACTTCGGCAGCGGTCCTCCCAACTTGTTATCACATAAGTTGCTGTCCACCAAAACAGCCCATTAGAATTTTCCAACATTTCAGTGGCAATGTGAGGGAACATTGTACAGATTACTTTTGTTGTATCGTTACTTTTTGGGAATTAAGAGTCAGTTAAAATTAACTAACTGTTCTCTTGCTTCATATCAGCTTTAGCCACAGAAAATGATAGGGATTGTAATTTTGACGATCAAAGAATTCCAAAGAGAGTAGTTTTAACAGAAATGAAGTTCATATAGTTACTTACAGTTCCGAAAGCTGAGACAACTTCACAAAAGAGTTGGGAATTGACCCATTAAGACTATTTGACCTCAAGTATCTGGAAATGCCAAAATAACAAATGCATTTCACTGCCATAGGAACATTTGACAAAATCACTCTGTATACATCTTTCAAATTCCAATCAAGCTGCTTTCTATAAATAGATCCATTCCAATGAAACCAATAACATGAGAAGAATGACAGTGAGAAGAGCCCAGATTTTAGGAACAATAGAAGATAACAAAAATTAAAACATAAGAGAAAGACAAAAAAAAAAGATATTATACATCTAGAGATCAATAAAACTCGACCATCATGGTATTTTACTCAAGGTTTCTGTAGATTTTATCATAATGGGAGAATGTCATAATGTTTAACTGAACTAAAAAGTCTGCTTGTTAAAAGCTCTCCTATTGATTCTTATAGAAAAATCCTGAAGCTGAACATATACTGTAATGACTTGACCATCATGGTATTTTGCTCAAGGTTTTTATTGTACATTTTATCATAACGGGACAATGTCATAATGTGTAACTGAACTAAAAAATATGTCAGTTAAAGTTTTTCTTGTTGATTCTTATAAAGGATTTCCAAGTTCCATACATGGCTTGAGCATTTGAGTGTCCAGAGCATATATTGACCTGCAATTTAAAGCTTAACTCTACAAAGTTTGGGAAAATAAAAAATGAGAGAAAAAGAAGAAAAGAAGGAATAAGACTGCTGGAGAAAGATGATGAAGCCTACTCAAGTGTAGGGCAGCTACATCTATCTATATTATTGTGCAAAAAAATAAATGTAACCCTAAAAATGTCGCCAATTTTCAACACACAACATGCCTACCTTCACATCATATCCTCAACAGTCGTCCACTAAAATTCAGCAGAGGAAAGGGCTTGCTAGGTTCGATTTAGTTCAGGCTAGGTATTCAGAGAAGAAAAGTCTAAGAAAAAAATTAGATGAATTGTGTTCTGTACATATCTAGACATGCCTAATTTGATATTCAAAGAGTTGGGAATTAACATTGTTAACATGATGTATATGATTGTTCACAAAGGAGCCATAAAACTTCCGGAGGGTGCAATAGACAGTCTGTGAATCTATTGTATACTCGTGTGACTGATAATTAAGATCTCAACATATTACATTTCTACCATTGATCACGTAACTAGTTTATCCAACCAAAGGCATAATAGTTTTTATACCTAACCACCGCTTTCCAAAGGATACCGAAGTGTAGCATTTGCAATTCCAAAACACAGACAAGGTAGTATTTTAAAGTCCGAATTTTAAATGAATAGGAAAATTATTTTCTATCAACCGAGAGTAATTAGCCAAGTGTTCCAGCCACAGCGAGAGTTGCTAGTCGGTGAAGTAACTTCAAAGCCAATTGAACAAAAAGAGACTTGGTGTTTCATAGTCAAAACCAATGTTTCAAAAGCTACGCTCTTGGAACCACAAACTTCAGAAGAATTTTGTTTGGATCAAATCCTTCCCCACCCTACATCATAGAAGATACATTACCACCACTTTACTTTCTTTCTCTAAACACCCTTCTTTTACTCTGCCCAGACAGAAGTCGTTCTTTACTCTTACGCAGCTCATAAGAACAACTGATCTCTTTGATGCTGACACCACCACCTATTCTTAATTGGCAGTAATATCAAAAATTTTACGTCTCCCTCCTGCTCTGCTGAATCTGTATTTTTCCTCTATCCAAACGAATCTGAGATCCGAAAAATCCACTAAGATCCAATTGCTGCAAAAGCAAGAACACCTGTGGCTTACCAAGACAAGCACTTGGAGAAATACGTTTGGAACCTGGATATTGGAATTTCACTTTTCGGCTAATTTGAAGGCAAGAAAAGTCAGAGCATGTACTCCTTGGTAGGATTTACATGTTAAGGTGAACAGGATATCACTAGGACTCCTAGATTCCATCTGTTTGTTTCCCTTACTGGAAAAGTTACTACCCTGGATTAGAAAGTTACTTTTGAAAAGGCATTGAAACATATGTCAATAGGATAAGTATAAATAAATAAACATACTATGCACACACCTATATTACATGTATTTTTGTGCAAGCTTTTGAAAATTTGTCAGAGGAATGTAGTTGAAACTATATAGGATGGAGGACACCACGAAGTTACTCTCCAGAGCTGCTATGGTATGTGAATCGTTTTACAGTTCACTGTATTCTGGTAATTTTCAAAGAAAGTGTTGTTATTAGACAGATAATTGATTGTTATGCTATATTCAGACTAACGATTTGCCTATAATGGAAATCTTAATGCTGAAAAATAGATACATAACACAGATCGAGAACATGAGTACTAGCAAATAAAGATTCATTGAACATTACATCTAGAGTATGAAAATAGTGATCATTATCAGTCGTCCGGTAACAGATTTCCCCCTTTGGCCGTAATAGCCAGCTCAATCAACATGATTAAATGACAAAGAAAGCTGAAAAAATGTTCTGCACTTGCTTACAGTGATTCCAAATGAGATAGGTTTCCAATTTCTGGTGGTATAGAACCGGTTAAATCCTGACCTGAGAGATCACTGAAATCCAAAATGTTGGTATAATGCAAACGAAATCCCCTTGATAAAGAAATCCCCAAAATCCAAGAGTCTAAAAGCAATGATAGCATATCAATATTAATTGAAATAGCCTGTTCTCCTATTTGAGTGCATCATTCTCAGGCTATATACAGCAGCTCGGTTCTTACATATCCACTCAAGGCATATCAGTTGTCTTTTGCAGTGAATAAAATTTTAAAAGTCATTTGACCTTTTAGTTCAACTCACAAGTGTATTCTAAGGATAAGCCGCTTAACTTAGAGTAACAAAATGCCAATAATTACATGAAAAAAAACTAAAACATGTGCAGTTGGCGAAAACGTACATCAGAACCACTCTGCAAGTTTTGTCCTCCAACATGCAATTGCATGTAAGCACAAGACTAAACTTTATATAATGACAACTCAAGGCCGAGAAGTAGGCAGGCCCCAAAGGCGAGTATGGACTCATAAGTCGAAGCAGACTCTTGACAGCATCCACTGACAAGAAATTGTATATAAGACACTAGCATGGACATATAAAGTTCTCAAGTGAATTAAGAGAGTTCAGAAGATAGCAATGGGTTGGATAAAAAAATCACGTCAATTTAATTTCATCAAATCTGATATCAAGAAATGTTGCCAATCAATCTATACCCTTCATTCTCAATTACCTCACAGAATTCAGGTGTCAATGCCAATTAATGCAGCTAAACTTACAACAAATGTTTCTCATAGTAAAACAAGAAATACTTGCCCACTTTTTACATCTCAGAACAGTCTTTTCATTGTCGTCTCCACAAGACAAAGAACAAAAACCATTCTTCACTAATTTGATTCTCCAAGCCAAGAAATAAACCGAATCCACAAAAGAACAAGACCACTAGTTTAAGTCTCCAATATAACAAATGACAATACCTTCATACTAACAACAGAAACAAATGACAATTCCTTCAAAGCATATAGAAACATTTTCACCTGTGGATGTTAGACACCGTCACTTGCTTGGGTAGTTTTTTTTTTTTTTTTTTTTGGGTGCATGTGTGCGTGAGAAGCAGGATAACTATTTAATTACATGGTAAATATTACAGTGTTAGGATAACTTCTTTTTATACACTATCACTATATAATTTTGTCTTTTACGCTAATAGGTTTAGATCATACTATATAACATGAGTTAAAATTTGAATGCAAATCATGTATATGTGGCACACACATCAAAAAGAAACTAAATTCAAGTTTAGTTTCAGAGAGATAAAAAATATGATAAAGAAAGTGATAGATAATAGTTTCCTAAAGTTTATCTAAAAGGAAGAACAATGAGAAATAAAAATCAGGAAAAAGAACTCCCTTTCGTTGTTCTTCTTTTTCAAAGAATGCCCTTTTTGTTTCTTACATTAACAACCGAAAAGGCTATTGGTCTTTCTATTTTTATTTGTTCCACTATTTTAGTGTTTCCTTTTTAAGGAAATCCCTTAGTTATTTCTACATTATAAATTTTTCTTCAATTAATAAAAGTTTAAACTTTGGATTCGATTGACTCCATTTTTCTTTCCTGCTTTTTCTCTCTTCCCTGCTCCTCGCTTCTCGAAAATATCTGTGAAAAGTACAAATATACATAAAAACAAGCAATTTGGTGCATGTATGCTTTTTACGTACCCTCTTCTTTGGGAAGCTTTGGCTTTGTTGGCTTTGGTGGAGGTGGCAAAAACGGAGGCTGAGGGGAGGGAGCAGCAGCAGGAGCACCAGTCATCACTTGTCCCAAACTTGTTTGACCGTTCAGTGCCAAAAACAGCAAGAAATAAGCTAAAACCTTGAGCATGTTTTTCTCTATCACTTTTTTTATTTTTATTTTTTTTTTTGTATTCCTCTCAAGAACTTGCACCTTGCTTTGAAGCTTAGCTCTGAAGTGTTCCACTAAGTCTTGCATGTGAATGCTTGCTTGCTTGCATTGCATGAATTCATAATATAGAAAAGCTAATCTGGGAATGAATTATTAAATTAAACAATAATTTGTGGGCACCTCAGGTACAGTTGCCTTTCATGTTGGAGAGACAGCTTTAGTTACAGGAAAGCTAATCAGGGAATTAAAGGAGCTTTACTTTAGGATGCCAATAATGCTGGTTAATTCCAAAAGCTATAGCTGGACCATGCCACCACATATCGAATTACGTAACAGAAGGTGAGTAAGGGAGTGATTAAATGAGTAATGAAATCATCGTGATGTCAGTTATGGATCAAATGCCGTACTATAAACTGTCAATCTAAAGAAAGAGGATATATAATCAGAATCTGTACGGAATGGACCTACTTGGAGGAATAGAAATAGGTATGTGTGTGGATGCAGGAATATTTTATCTCTCAAAAAAAAAAAAAAAAAAGATGATTGCCTTGTTCACATTGTCTTAATCTTATTACCATCAAAGTGGATGTGCAGGAATGAATTTTGCATGATCAGGAATATCCATAAACAGGCTTATTTATTCAAGTGGACTTACTGTATTTGCATGCATAACCAAGCTGATTGGTGATCCAAAAGTAAAGAGATTAAAAGTGTGAAATGACGACAACATTTTGTGTTTTTTGATGCATAATTGAAGTCGATGTCATATTATAAAATCTTGAAATGGACATGCTTGAAAGAATTGATCAAAAAATGATTGCATTGATATTATTATGCATGGCCGCGCGACCAATTCTCATTCATCAACTGGATGTGCAAGATCATAAGGTTGCTTGATCAGGGATCAGAATTTTCTCCACATGAAAGGGAAACTTCTTTAGCTGTACCCTGCTGAAATGGTTGCTGTATTACTGCAAGAGATGATGCTCCTACATGATTCGTTTTGAGGCTCATGTTAGTCGAGTAAGGCAAACCAAAGCAAAATTTACTACCCTTTAGTTTGTTTAGATGGAGGGAGTTCCGTCATAAATACTTCCCTCTTACTGAAATTGAGTGATAAACAATATTACTTTTTTGTATATCAACTTAATCACCCAAAGGTCTTGTAGTGTACATGAGATTAATTATCAATTTTGATAACAAGATCTAACTGATCATCAAGAAATGGTTCAATCACCAATTTCAATTGTACGGTTCAATGATTCATACATAAAATTAATGCAGGCATTCATACAGTAACATGTAAAAACATACTAATAGATTTTGGCACTTCTAAAATATTTGTATTTCAAATCTCATAATTCATCCAATTTTAAATCAAATCTAATCCCCAGCATTAATTATACCTTCCAATTAGAACTGTGATTCTAGGAGCTCCAATCTGTTGGTGCCAGTTGGCTTCCATTTGGAAGAAATACTAATTTAAGTCGTCAACGGGTAAACGTTGGGGAGGAAAAGAGATGGCAGGAAAGATTTTCTCCGCCCTTTTTGTATAGACTAAGCAAATAAAGCCACTTTTTAGCCCCATAGGCTGAGGGGCCGGCCAGAGCCCATTATCTGAAAGTCACCATTGCCTTGGGATCAGTTGCAAAACGTGTATCACGATGATCTTTCGGTATTAAAATTATCTTTGGAATTTCGTTTAATGCAGTTTCTGATAATCAGTTGTTGGATTCCTTTTGAATAAAACAAGATGAAAAAATGACCTCAATCTCATTCTTTTTCAATTCAATTTAGCCAACCTTATGGTCCTATGTAGGAAAAAATTGCAGAAATATTACTTCATATTTCTATTTGGTACTTTACTAACTCTCTCGTTTTAAGAACATACAATTGCGGTCCAAAATTACAGTTTTATTCTTATTATTGAAGTTTGACTAGATAACCGCAAGTGCACATTATGCGGCTAAAAATTTTATGGGTAAAAAATCGAATCACAATCATGTTGCTTGTAAAAACCAAGACTCTCATGATCTTGTGCTATTCCCTAATCTTTTTACAAATTACCTCAAATACCAACTATTTGTTGTTCATCACCACCACCCAACCCTTGCTCCATAAATCCTTCCACCCCCGCAGCTCCCCTGGATCATCACCATCCTATCATTGCTTCACAGCCCTTTCCTTGTCTATAACGACCGCGCAAGACTGCCCTGTCAACCCCTCTCTAGAGGAGTAGAACCCTCTATTCCTTACTTTACAATTCTTGGTCCTCCCTTTGAACAAAAAAAATATTTTTTATGTCAAAAAATATATTTTTGTTAATCCTTAATTCCACAATCAATACTGCACCATATGCAGAAGTTTATCTCTTGATTACGAGAGAAGGTATACAATTAAGAAGAATATGGAAAAACGATGCAAAGTTGTGCAGACGATTTGGTTTTTGAAAACTAAATTAGAAGAAATGGACTAAATTTAATTCCCGAGTACTAAACTTGTAATTTTAAGGATGAAAAGAAAACATGTTTGAAACAAAGATTAAAGTTGGTTTCTTTTCTGTATATCTTTTCTTGTTATCAATTATGGAAATTGTTACCAGCACCCCTGTTGATGTTTTAACTATGACAAATACCTTATCCTTCACCCTTTTATTAACCCTCTCAACCCTTTCCATACGCTTGTCACCCTCACCCTATCTTCACTTATTTTATAGCAACCCATTTTCATGAATTTGTAATTAAAAGTAAAATAGGAGTATTTTATTCCTATTAAAGTGCTATTATTAACATATAACGGATATTTCCCTTAATTATTTTGTTTGGTTCATGAGCTGTAAATTCATTTTTGCACTTGCATTCTTGTCCACGGGATGTGCCCAACACTTTCAGGCTAAAAGCTGATCAAAGTTGTAGTTTAGACCAAAATGATACATTTTGCAAAATATGAGGGACCCAAGCTGTTAATTTCAAATATGAGAGATTTAAATAGTAGAAGGTGTTACTGCAAAGGACTATGCTTGTGATTTTCCCTTTTACATTTATGGCTTACTTCTTTTCTTGGGCAGGCGGGTTTAGTTCACAGGCCAGACTGTTCATGCATAATGGAGAGTACAAAGGGGCACTAGCAGTTGCGCTCTAGTGATTCCAGTGCGTCTCTGGGAATTCTCGTAAAAAATGAATAAAGACTCGGCAATGGACTATGGCTCACTTGATAATGTTTCGTCCAACTTGGGCTAAAGAAGAAAACAGAAATACTGGGATCAAAAGAGATGATTTCTCATTGACTTCAAAGGTGTATTTATATACAGAGATAAGGATCCTACCTATATAATTTCTATATCGGTACAAATAAAGATTTCCTTTACAATAGTAAACTACCAAAATTACATCCAGTAATTTATTAGCTAAAGATCCCAAAATATCATTCCGTAAATTGTTGCACTAATTTCTGCAATTTCCTCAATACCCCCCTCAATTGGAGCATGAAGATTGGAGATGCCCAACTTGCTAAGAAGAAATTGAAATTGATCAGTACCCAAAGCTTTAGTGAAAATATCAGCAAGTTGTGGAGTCGTACGTACATGAGCTGTTTCAATGTTCCTATTTTGTATCTCTTCTCGAATGAAATGACAATCAACTTCGATGTGTTTCGTACGCTCATGATATACAGGATTCGCTGCAATGTGTAAAGCTGATTAATTATCACAGTACAAGCGCATGGAACTAGAATGATCAACACCAAGAAATAGCATCAAACCCTTTAACCACTTAAGTTCACAAGCTGCTGTAGTCATTGACCGATATTCTGCCTCAGCAAAGGAGCGTGAAACAGTCTATTGTTTCTTGGTTTTCCATGAGACAGGTGATCTGCCCAAGCAAATAAAATAACCTGTCAAGGAGCGTCTTGTCAAGGGATAACTTGCCCAATCGGAGTCACAGTATGCATACAATTTAAGATCAGAGTTGGCCCGCAAAAGGATTCCCTGTCCAAGATTACCCTTCAAATATTGGACTACTCGTAATGCAGCTTCCCAATGGGCCTTCTTTGGTTGCTGCATAAATTGAGCAGGAATATGGACATAGTAGCTCAATTCAGGTCGTGTAATAGTTAAGTAAATCAGTCTGCCTACCAGCCGACGATATTGAGCAGGGTCACTAGCGTTATCCCCTTCAACAAGTGCAAGTTTATGATTCTGCTCTAGTGGAGTTTTCGCTGGCTTAGCTCCCAGCAAACCAACCTCAGAGATGACATCCAAGGCGTATTTTCGTTGACAAAGAAAAATCCCTTCAGCATTTCTTGCTACCTTTATACCCAAAAAATATTTCAACTGTCCCAAATCCTTCATATGAAAACAGCTGCTCAAATATTTCTTAACTCACTGCACAGCCGTGGCATTATTACTTGAAATAATGAGATCATCTACATAGACCAGAACATGTATTTGCACATGCTATTCACGAAAAGCAAACAATGAATAGTCTGAGCAAGATTGATGAAAGCCATACTTCTTCAAAGAATCTGCCAACTTAGCAAACCAACAACGGGGTGCCTGACGCAAGCCATACAAAGACCTTCGTAGTCTACACACTTTCCCAGGATTTTTAGAGGGAAAACCTGGTGGCATTTTCATGAAAACTTCCTCATTCAAGTTTCCGTGCAAGAAAGCATTCTACACATCCATCTGATGTAGTTCCTAGTTCTTTGCAGCAGCTACTGCAAGAAAAGTACGTATAGTGGCCATCTTTGTAGTGGGAGCAAAAGTTTCATGATAGTCAATACTTTCTTTTTGATTATTGCCAAGAATTACCAATCGAGCCTTGCATCGTTCAATGTTTCCATCATAATTATATTTTATTTTGTACACCTACTTACTGCCAATAGCCTTCTTCCCAACGAGTAAGTCTTCCACCGTCCAAGTTCCATTCTCTTCCAAAGTTTGAATTTCTTTTCTCATAGCTTCACGCCATCTTTCATCTCTCATTGCCTCATTATAAGAAACTGATTCTGAACCTGCAGTAATGCTTGCCAAGAAGGACTGATGTTGTGAAGAAAATCGATCATAGCCAACAAAATTGACTATGGGATAAGACATACCTGAGGAATGTGGTTGAAGCGGTGAACTCTGCGAGGGGCTGAATTGCACATTATTTGTCACATAGTCCTTCAGACAAGTGGATGACTGTTTAATCCTATGTCCATGACCAAGCTGATCTCCCACTAGTACCTCCTCTCCTGAATTTTCTTCCCTATTTTCAGCTGCACTAATTTCTGCAATTTTCTCAATAAGAGGACAGCCTTCAAGAGATTTCTCTAATATCTCCCCATCTTTCTCAATAATTTCCCAATCCTTATGCTCATGAGCTCCATCTGCATTTTTAGTGGAATTTTCACCTGCAAACAGTGTTGCAGAGTATGGAAAATTTGTTTCTATAAACACAACATCCCTTGAGACAAGATACTCAGAAGTTTCTAAATCATACACTTTCTATCCTTTCTTGTCAAAAGGGTACCTCACAAAAATACACCTACAGCTTCGACTGGCAAATTTATCCTTATCTCTAAGTTGTCTATGCACATAGCACAGATACCCAAAAGTCCTAATATTATTATAGGAAGGAAGTTGTCCAAAGAGAATTTCCTAAGGAGTTTTTCCCTTCAGAACCACGGATGGTGTCCTATTGATTAAGTATCCAGCGGTAAGAATGCATCCACCCTAAAAATCAATTAGCAAGTGTGCCTGAAACATCAAAGCTCTCGTCACATTAAGGATGTGACGATGCTTTCTCTCAACTCGTCCAATCTGTTGGGTTGTTCCTACACAAGAAGTTTGGTGCAATACACCATTTTTATCAAAATATTTTCGTAGACACACAAATTCAGTGCCATTATCACTCCTAATAGTCTTCACATCCTTCTCAAATTGTCGTTTAACCATAGCAATAAAATTCTTAAGAACACAAGCAACTTTATGTTTTCCTTTCAGCAAATAAATCCACACAGCACGAGAACAATCATCAACAATAGTCAAGAAATAAGCAGCTCCACAAGAAGCCAAAGCTTTATAAGGCCCTCATAAGTCACAATGCATTAAATCAAAACAATTCTTAGCTTTATTGTCACTAGAATAAAACATCTCTCTAGTCTGTTTTGCTTTAAAACAAACATCACAACTTAAATTATCACTATTTTTACTAAATTTATTTGCTGCAGAAATCAACTTTAGCACCTTACTCGACGGATGACCCATTCTCCTATGCCAAAGATTGAAGTCTGAAACTCCAGAAGTTTTACAAGCATTTGCCGAAGCCACCGCCTTCAAAAAATACAGCCCCTTGTGTTGTTCACCCGCTCCAATCAGCCTCTTCGTATTTCGGTACTGTATAGCACAAATTTTGTTAGTGATTTGTAGTACCAGATTTGAGTCATTGAGAAGTTGTGAAACAGAGATCAAGTTATATTTTAAATTAGGCACAAAAAGAACATGTTGCAATTTCAATCCTCCTCCAAGATGCACCGTTCTTTCTTTCAGTGCCACAGTTGCTTCACCATTTGGCATTCTGACTGAACATGGAACAATGTTAGACACATCTCTCAGGCAGGCCCTTGTCCCAGTCATATGATGGGAAGCCCCAGAATCTATTACCCCAAGACAAAATTTCTTGTTTACCAATCAATCTTTCATTGGATACAATCTATTGCGAACTCAAAAGTCCCAGCAAAGTGCTCCATTGTTCATCATTCAACCCACTAAGCCCCTTTATGTCAATTTCTGTGACTCCTCCGTGATCATCTTCTGTTGCAAATGTTTGAGTGACATTTGCTCGTGGTCACTGTCACGGCCTCTACTACCATTGCGCTTACGCCCACTTCCTCGTCCTGGAGTACTGGAGCGAGGTCTATTTCCCCACCAATCTGGATACCCTATCAGCTGAAAGCAAGTACCTAAATCGTGTCCCTCACAATTGCAATGTGAGCATATTGCAGTTTTGTCCCCCCCTGAATTTCGTCCACCAAGCTGAACTGCAAAGCTCATGGGGTTGCCTTTCTCTTCCCTTGATCGTGACATTGCCCTTACTCGTTCTTGCAGAACGACCATTGCATATACCTTATTCAGATTGGGTAACGGCTCTGTTCTCAAAATATTAGCACGCATAGTACCATAGCGTTCTTCATCTAAGCCCATCAAAAATTGATGAACTTTTTCTTCCTCCCTTTTCTTTTCCAGTTCAATTGTGAGATTGCACTTGCATCCACCATAACTGCACAATGGTATTTTGTCGTAATTATTCAGTTCATCCCATATGATTTTAAGCTGTCCATAGTAATTGACTATGGTTTGTCCCTCCAGCTTGCAGTTCATCAAGTCCGATCTCAATTGCTGGACTCTTGGTCCATTCCTAATTGAGAAGCGCTGCCTTCTGTCCTCCCATAAATCTCCAATATTGTTCACAAGAGAAATAGTTGAACGTAAAGAGGGTTCAACGGTGTTAAATGCCCATGAAACCAGCATGGAATTAACTGTCCATCAATCTTCAATTTCCGGCGAATCATCTGCCGGTTGTTCCACAGTTCCATCAATGAAACCATATTTCTTTTTGGCCCTCAATGCAGTCTGCACTGCCCGTGCCCACTCTTCATAATTTTCTCTCTTCAACTACACCTGGGTAAATATATTGCCTGGATTGTCGTTGGGGCTTAGAGCGTAAGGACTGGAAATTTTCTTATCCGAACCAGAATTTCCTTCGTCTTTGGAAGGCATTGCTCTGATACCAAGAAGAAAACAGAAATACTGGGATCAAAAGAGATGATTTTCTCATTGACTTCAAAGATGTATTTATATACAGAGATAAGGATCCTACCTATATAATTTCTATACATGTACAACTAAAGATTTCATATACAATAGTATACTACCAAAATTACATCCACTAATTTATTAGCTAAAGATCCCAAAATATCATTCTGTAAATTGCTGCACTAATTTCTGCAATTTCCTCAATACAATAGTTTTACAAATTGCTTGTTGGCTACTTAGGTTAGCTACTGTAATAGTTTGTTTGGCATTAAATTTCACCGTCAATTTTCTTAAGTGCTACGAATTGAGCACTTTTTTTTAATAAGATTATAAGAATTCATAATAGTGGGACTAATACAAACAAATTATAATTCAAACTAATCCACAGATTAGAGGCAGGCAAAAAAAAACTCGTTGACCGAAACTAACCCATGGAACCCACTCCAAGCCGCTCCAAAAATTAAAGTACCTGATTCGTTTATTTGACTAGGTCAGAAGCGGGTCTAGTATTCACTTATGATAGGGTGTTAATTGTTAGTAATTTTATTGTTAATTTCCCCTTTGTCCTTGCCAAATATTGTTTTAATTGTTAATATATACTTATATTTGATATTTGGACCTATCTACAGGGAAGTTGAACTGAAATATGCAAAAAAGGGGGACTTGTTGAAGAAAATTGCTCCACACGTGGGAGACTCCAAAGAGTTTCACAAACCCTGGCTCACAAGGTGCCACAAATGGATTACATTTCCTTTGCTGATTAGGAGATTGGTGATAGAGCAGTTATTTAGCACATTTTGCACTGTTATTTTGTCCTAATTTTGGCTACTTACTGTGCTAAGTATTGAGATGTTACTCATATTTCATATTTCTATGAATTGTAGGTAGTTGGTATTAAAAGTAATCTCCAGGGGGCAAATTCCAGAAGACTAGGTGTTATCTGGCGTGCCCACGCCAGACAACGTGGAGCTGCGTGAAAAAGCCGGACACGCGGGATTGGTAGCAGCAAAAAAGGTGGGCAATTAAGAAGTTGGGCCCGCGTGGACCAGAGGTATGGGATTAAAACCCCAAAAAGAAAAGGTTTGCGGAGGACCTTTGAGTGGACTTCTCCTGCGGCGCTACAGAGAAAAGAAAAAAAGCGAGCTCCAGGGGAAATCAATTTGGATTAGCTTTTGCTTCAGAGGGTCAGACGTTTGTTTCCTTTCTTGCGTTCGAGCGGCCAATAGGAGGAAGGCCAGATTCACGTGTACTTGAGACAATTTAGCTTCAGTTTTCTTTATCGGCTAGCGGTCAGACATTAGAGACTTTCATTTTTGCTTCTTGGCTCTGTACAATTGAGACCCTTTTTGCTTTTACACTTTTGACTCTTCAAAATTCCGTGAAATCTTTCTTGCACTTGTGACTCCAGCACAGACACGCAATAGGAAAAAGGAATTAGGAGACTTCCGCCGCACTGTTCCTTCGTTGCTTCACTTTTCCAATCCTTCGGCAATTAATTGAATGAATTCAATTAAATCACGCGCGATTGACACGATGAGGAGTGGCTAATTTTCTTCTATACCCAAAGGTCGACGCAAAGGCGCGGTCCATAATATCTGTGAGATCTAATCGAATCTTCATTATTTCTTCCAATTTGTTGCTATTCATGCGTTTCCTGAATTAATTGTTCATGGGTATTTTATTAATTGAATATCAACGGCCGGATATTTGATTTAATTTAATAGCCTTTTGTCACGTTAATTAAATAGAATCCGTAATTGTTCATTTAGTTAACACCTCGTGGCAACCACCATAATTGGCTTTATGATGGGAAAACGCAAGATCTAATTTAAATAAACTCTCTTAGCGTGTTTATTGGTTAGGGTTGGGTTCTTCTAGTTTTAATGCAATTGGGTAATTAAATTCCTACGGTCGTACCTAGGATTATTATCTGGTTAGAGAAGCAGTCAATGGTCGTACCTTCACTGTCGAAAAAGTAAGGAAGAACTGGTTGTCAGAGTTTGTTGATAACTATAACCAACCTAGTGACGAATGGATGAAATACCTTTGCATCGATGATCATTTAATTGGACCGTGCCTGAGTAGTTGATCTTTTGGGTAGAATTTTATTAATTACTATTTTTAGGAAATTGTACTTGTTGAGTTAGCTCTTGAATTTATTTATTTCATTTTTATTTTCATCCCATTAATTATCGCCCAATTTCATTCTATTGACTTGGAAAGAAATAATTTCCTACCCGCTCCCTGTGGAATCGACCCTACTTGTCATTGTACGCAAAATTAATATTTTATAGACAAATCTGGTATATCGGATCAAACAAACTTTTCGGGAATAGGGTGAATCAAGTAACCCATTGCACACCTAGGGTCCCTGCTCCAGTACTTGAATTTGTTCTATAATTAATTGTGGTGGTAATTAGGACTTTTAAGTAATTATTATTGCACAGATTCGGCACCTGTCAATATTTGGCACCATTGCCGGGGAGCTGGCTTTTGGATTATTTGTTTCTTTTCAAATTCAGTTTTCATTTTATTTTATTTTATTCTTCTTGGTATTTTTGCTAGTTTATGCCCCTGTAGACACCAAATTTTTAAATAATTTGTATGTTGCATCTAATTCATGATTTTGTTTTAGATTGTCTGCATTTTAGTTGTTACCTTTTTATTTGTCTTTTATTTGCTAATTATTTGTCATATTAATTTTGTTCACATTTTAGTTTTAGTTTTAGTTTTAAGTTTTAACGTAAAATTTGTGAAAAAAGAAAAGAAAAGAAAAGAGGAAATTGATGAAAAATGGAAAATTGTGCTTTGTGGATTCTAGTTTATTTAGATTTAGTTTCTATTCAATAAATTAAAAAAAATCAAAAAAAAATCAAAAAAAAAAATCAAAAAATCACAATTCTATTTCTGCCGGCTCCATTTTCCACTTCTCAACCTAGCACCTTCCATTGTTATTGCCGACTCCACTCCACTCCACTCCACTCCCAATACCTCAATATATACATCCCACTACGCTATATCATTGCCAGTTCACTACAATCATGATCACTCACCATAACATTTTATTTTTTCAATTGTTCCTATGCCGGGAGCTGTGAAGTGATCAGCTTCTTTGGAAATAACGACGAGAGAGAGAGAGGTGAGGACTTAGCTTATCTTCCAGCCTCACTTCAAGACCAACCGAGAGAGGGAGAGAGAGAACCGAGAGTCAAACTTCCTCCAATCCAGCCGCAAGTTTGAGCCAGGGAGAGGGAGAGTTGCGGACTGCAATTCTGGACAGCCGAGAGTGGAGGATTTGCAGCTGCTAGTCGTGTGTTTTAGGCTTCAAGCTAAGGTAATTTCTGAACTTAGATGAGTTGTTTATGGGTTGATGAAGCTGACTATAAGCATGCATGTGGGATTGTGTGGTTAGATGATAGGTTAAATCATAGAAAAATCTGTTTGAGAAGGAAGTGAAGCTGCCGAGAGCTTGAGCTGGAAGTTTCGGTTTTTAATTTGCTAGCTGTGATGATCTGAGCTTAATTTTGGACTCAACCTGATAGATAGTTTCTTATTTGATGTTGCATGTGAACTACGTGGCCTGAATTTCGGTTGAATGGCTGGAAATTTTAATGGAAGTTGATGGATTGCTGAAACAATTTTTCCAGTTTAGCCGTTGAAGTTGTTTTGGAAATTGCATGGGTATTTTAGCATGAAATTTGCTGGAAAGTGGTTGATTTTCACTTGGTTAGGTGTTTGACTAATTAAAATTAGATGATTAAGCTTTGCAGGAAGTTTATTGGTCCGGCTAAAAAAAAATGAAATAGTGAACGGCTACATGCAAGTTCATCCAAGGATGGCGAACAGAATTTCTGGATTTGTGGATGTTTATAGTTGCTGTCCGAACTTGATCTGAACTAGAAATGATAGTAATTTCATTAAGTAGCCTTGCATGTTAGTTTTGGGTACTTAACACAATGATTTAACCGAGGTAAATTCGGATTCATGCCCAAGTACTTGCTGGAAAATGCATTTCAACTTGCCAAATCAGTTTTATATGTTCCAGATTTTTCAACTTGCTGAACGTATTTTATTTGTATTTGCACTGGATTTTGCTCAGTTTTTTTTTTCTATTTGTTTGGATGATGGTTTGCTGCCTAGTTTAAAGCCTTGTGTTTGGATTTGATTGTGTTTGAAAGCTGGATTTTGTAAAGTGCCGAATTGCAGAAAGCTTGCTGCGTTTTTTTCTGTTTCATTCTTGTGCTGTTTAGTTTTCTTTCTACCTTTGATGATTAGCTCCATTTTCTTGTTTCAATGCTACAATGAAGTTACAAGTTTAGTTGGTGATTGGTAGTTAAAACTCTGATATATGGTGAACACATTTGTATGTTGAAATGCAAGAAAAGCTGCGGCTGAAGGTGCACAAAGCCAGATTTGCTTCTTTTATTATTGATGGATAATGAATTTCCTTCCTTTGTTGATGATCAAAACCAGATTTGCCATCTTAATCTTGCACCCAAAATTTCATGTTTTAAATTGGGTCAATAATTTCTGGGTTGATGAATTTGTTTGCATGATAAAAATGCGAAAGATTGCGGCTGGAAATTGCTGCTGCACTTTGTTTTTTTTAGCAGTCACCGAACTATATTTTGCTTGTTTGAGCATGTTAAATGGTTTATGTCTTGGGGTATACTAGTGGGTAACATGCGATATTTGCCTCATTATGTTTTGATTTGAGCTCATGGATGGTCTGTACAAAGAGTAAGCTACAAATTTGCAGCAGATTATAAGAAAGTTTTTTTTTCATTTTTCTTCGCATGAGAGGCTGCCAGAATTTGTATTTGGAGTTGTTGGCCTGTTGAGTTACGCTTGTCTTTGATTTAATGTTGAAGCTTGGATCGATTGGCTGAATTTTTAATTGTGCTAGGAGTGCATTTGAGCAACTCGGTAATGCAGCAATTCACCAAAACTGGTTTAGTTGTCTACCTTGCTAGTTTTCAGTTTTTGCAGCATGAAATAGGAAGAACAAGTCAAAGTTGCTGGATTTTGTTTTAGCATTTGAATATTCTTGTTTTCTGGATTTTTGCGTTCCGAAGAGGGGGAAGAATGTTTGATCTCCTTACAAGTTTTTTTGTTTGTTGGATTGTGTTTGCATGGTAGAATGGAAAGAAGCCACGGCTGGAAATGAAATTTGTTGCAGAGAAAGTTTCTTCTACGTGATTGCATGGCTTTTGCATGAAAATGACTTTCAAAAATCGCACTCCAACCCCTTGGCTTCCATCTAATGCTTCCATGGCCCAATTAATTGGAAACTTAATTAATTTTGTCCTCCTAACATGCCATTTCCTCTTTAATACATCTTGATTTGTTTTGGGTAGATACTTAAGGGATTGTAGAATGAATTTGAAGGGTCTAATAATTTCTTTTTCCTAGACTTGTAGTTAATTTGATTTTTTTTGGATTCTTTGGCATTTGGTTGTTTAGCTACTAGTAAATTGCTCCTCGTTTACCTTTTTGTGAATTTTCTAGTTTGATTTGGTAAGTTTCACCTTAGATTCTTAATTTTATTTTATGTTTTTTTAGTTCCTTAGTGTTTATAATAGTAATAAATTGGCCCTTTAGACCTCTTTAATTTTTTTTCCAATTGGGTTTTTGTTTGTCTTAATTGGTTAAGTACGAGTAGTTTACTTTCCTTGGAATGCTTCGAGTGATTCAATTTGACGGTTGTTTCCATTTTCTTTTAATTTTTCTCAATTAAAGTGGTACCTTGACCTTTTTATTGTTTTGAAGCCATTTTTCTTTCATTTGGTCACCATTCAAAGGGGGCGGTATATTTTCTTTTATCCCTTTTTGTATCTCTTCTATGTGATCCAACGTGTTACGTGGAAATTACATGACTATTTGCTTTCATTGCCTTTCTTTAGTTCTTTCATTTCATTTACTTTTGCTTTTATTTAAGTTCTTCTTTATGGGGTATGTGTACACCTCTTGGCTTGTAATAGATAGGGCTTGGAGGAGCATTCAATGAAGACCTATCGAAGACGTGTGCCTAGCTAGCAAATGTAATAGTTAGGGCTTTAATTGCCTATGTGTTATGTGTTACTTGCTTTAATTAGGTTCTTGCATCTAGTTGAGCATGCTAAGTGTTATGTGCTATGTGTTTATAAGTGTTTGGCATGTCTACTCGCTTTCCATGGTCATGAATGAATGTGATGGACGAATGTACGTTTCCACTAGTCCAACGCTAGTCGGAATTCATAGAATGGGCTAGTCCAACGCTAGACCCTTAGGGATTTCCCCTCGTTAGTACATGTTTGCATGTTCATTACATGTCATGCATTCTTTTAGTTTTATCATTTTGCATGCCCCTCGACCCCCTTTTCCCTCCATTTTAGGATTTTTGCATTTCATGCTAGTTATAGGGTTCATTTGCTTGAGAGTCCCCTTAAATATGGGATATAGACGAGTGTGGCTTTTTCTAAGCCTTAGCACGCTTGTATTCCCTCTATAAAAGGGTAAATTGAGTCACGATTTAGGTCTCCCCGTACCCAATATGCATGCGTTCCCTAGGCTCATGCATTCTAAATCCACTCTATCATTACACTTTCACTTTTCATTCCATTTGCACACATACACCTTTTATCCCTTCACTTGCACACGAACACTTTTGTTCCATTTTGCACACGTGCACCTTTATGTTTCTTCACTTGCACACGAACACTTTTATCATCACTTGCACACATGCACTTCATATTATCATTTCACATACCGTACCTTGCCCACTTACGTGCACATTTTCCTTCACATATTTATTGTTTTTTTATTACTTTTTCAAAACTCATGTCCTCACATTGCATACATGCATTCCATTCATTTGCATCCCACTCGCATTATTCGTGACTTCTTCAAAGGATCGTCATTGGGCTTCACAATTAATGTGATTGGCACCACTCAACCTTTGAAGAGAAATTTCCCCCAATACCCCTAGGTCTAGGGTTTGCATTCATGTAGTACATCCAAATGTAATAAATTCTTTGATTAAAACAAGAAAATCTTTGATTAAATCAAGCAACTAGCCTTGGCTAGGTCGAAGGGGTGCCTTGGATTTTATCCTTGCCTTCCCCTTCGTCAAATGTGACTCCCAAACCTTTTTCGTTGGTTTACGTGGACTAGGAGTCGTTTAAAAGGGGTTTCTTACTACTTTTTCCTATTTTTCTTTAAAAATTCATTTTAAGGTGACTTGGTACACCTTAACTCATTACCAAGTGGCGACTCCGATTTTTTTATTTCAAAAAACCCTTTTTAAACTATAATTTTGGGTCAAATCGTCGCATTCTCAAACCCCCATTTAGACCCATTTTTCTTTTAAATCACAATTCATTTTCCAAATCACAAATTGAATCAAAAAATACATTTTTTAAATCATTTATTCATTTTATCAAAAAATGGGGC
The DNA here is from genome assembly GCF_003713205.1 of Coffea eugenioides. Lineage (NCBI taxonomy): Eukaryota > Viridiplantae > Streptophyta > Magnoliopsida > Gentianales > Rubiaceae > Coffea > Coffea eugenioides. The sequence goes on from NC_040036.1 coordinate 16,557,808, forward strand.
GCGACAGCCCCGTTCTTCTCGCACAGGTGAATTGATATACGACCCTGAGGTTGAGAAGACAGCGCGTAGGCGGAGGCAAGAGACCAAGAGACGAAAAGAAGGGCACTTATTTATTGCAAACGAGTCAGTAGAAGACGAAGTAAGCATGGCCAACACCCAAACATTAAGGGAGCTGGCTGCCCCGGAGCTGACTCACCAGCCCTTATGCATCACATTCCCCACTTTGGCTGAGAATACTGCTTTCGAACTGAAGTCGGGGTTGATTCACCTCTTACCTTCTTTCCATGGTCTCTCTGGCGAAGAACCCCACAAGCACGTTAAGGAGTTCGAGGTGGTTTGCTCTAGTATGAAACCTCCTGGGGTCACTGAAGAGCAAATTAGACTGAGAGCCTTTCCGTTCTCTCTCAAGGATGCAGCTAAAGATTGGCTGTACTACCTACCAGCAGGTAGTATTACCACATGGGCACAGTTGAAAAAGAAATTTTTGGAAAAATTCTTCCCTGCATCTCAGGCTGCAAGTCTGAGGAAGAAAATTTGCAGCATTAAGCAGTATCCCGGGGAGTCCCTATACGATTATTGGGAAAGGTTCAATAAGTTGTGCACTAGATGCCCACAGCATCAAATTAGTGAACAACTATTGATCCAATATTTCTATGAGGGACTCCAGTCGTCCGACAGGAGTATCATTGATGCTACAAGCGGGGGAGCGCTGGCAAATAAGACCTCGAGGGAAGCATGGCTGCTCATTGAAGCTATGGCAGAGAATTCTCAACAGTTTGGCTTCCGTGAGAGTAACCCTACCCGCAGGGTTAATGAGATGGAGTCGACATCTATTCAGCAACAGTTGTCGGAGTTAACATTCGTTGTTCGACAATTAGCTGTGGGAAATGTGCCCCAAGTAAAGGCCTGTGGGATCTGCACAAATGTGGGCCACCCTACTGACTCATGCCCTATTTTGCAAGAGGATGGAGCTGAACAAGTGAATATGGCTGGAGGCGTGCCCGCGCCTCGTAGGCAGTACGATCCGTACTCCAATACGTACAATCCGGGTTGGAGAGATCACCCCAATTTCAACTATAGTAATAGGCCACAAAATGCATTCTCCAATCGTCCACCAGGATTTCAGCAACCTTGGCAACAAAAGTCTCAACCCTCGTCCTTTAACTCAGGAAGTTCTTTGGAGGAAATTGTCAAGAGTTTGGCCACGACTACCACTCAGCTCCAGCAGGAGACTAGAACCTTAGTCACGACCACTGCTCAACTCCAGCAAGAGACTAGGTCCTTGGTCGCGAGCACTACTCAGTTCCAACAGGACACTAAAGCAGGCATGAAAGACATGGAGACTCGCATGAGTCAAATGGCAACTGCCATTAATCGCCTGGAGTCCCATGTCTATGAGAAATTGCCATCGTAACTTGAGGCAAACCCCAGAAATGTAAGTGCCATGACATTAAGGAATGGCAAGGAAGTTGAGGGGCCAAAGGTCACGAACTTGAAGAGTAAAAGTGAAGACGAGATCGAGAAGGAGATAGAGGAAGAAGGACACATTCGTGGAGATCCTGAGGTAACTGGTACACCATCAATACCCGTTAAATCTAATTTACCCCATTTTCCATGCAGGTTGGTAAAGACGAAGAAGGCAGAGAAGGAAAAAGAGATCCTGGACGTATTCAGGAAAGTGGAGATCAATATCCCATTGTTGGAAGCAATTAAGCAAGTGCCGAAGTACGCGAAATTTCTCAAGAACTTAAGCACCCATAAGAGGAAATTGAGAGGGGATGAAAGAGTAGCGGTGAGAGAAAACGTATCAGCCATACTCCAAAGAAAGCTCCCACCCAAGTGTGAAGATCCAGATATGTTCACGATCCCGTGCAAAATAGGAAATACACCGATTAGAAAAGCAATGTTAGATTTAGGGGCGTCAATTAATGTGATGCCAAAGACCATTTTTGCTTCTCTGAACCTTGGGCCACTAAAAGAAACAGCCATCATAATCCAACTAACTGATCGCACAAATGCTTATCCAGAGGGGCTAGTTGAGGATGTTTTGGTTCAGGTAAATGAATTAGTCTTTCCTGCAGACTTTTATATCTTGGACATGGGAGATGAAAAATCATTAAACCCGTCACCTATCTTGTTAGGTAGACCGTTTCTTAGCACCGTCAGGACTAAAATAGATGTGAATGAGGGTACTTTTTCAATGAAATTTGATGGTGAAACTGTGAATTTTAACATTTTTGAGGTAATGAATTATCCAAAGGAATCTAACTCAGTCTTTGCATTGAGTGTTATTGCGCCGTTTGTGTAGGAAACTTTTGAATTGGATGGTGAAGATGCATTAGAAGTGGCCCTAACCAAGCATCTTGAGTTGGGTGTGACTCTTGATGTGGACATGAGGGATGAGCTACACCACACAATTGAAGCCGTGCACTCACTTCCAACCGTATCTCCAAGGTATGAGTTTACTTCTCTTTTTGTGCCAGAGGTTCAGACAAAGTCGCTTCCTTCAGTTGTGCAGGCACCGGAGTTAGAGCTAAAACCTCTTCCGAAACATCTAAAGTACGCATTCCTAGGAGACCGGGAGACGCTTCCGATGATCATCTCTGCACATCTATCTCCAAGTCAAGAGGACAGACTGATGTGAATCCTTAGGGAGCATAAGGAGACAATTGGGTGGAGCATAGCAGATATCAAGGGGATAAGTCCGTCCTTATGCATGCACCGGATAAGGCTCGAGGATGATGCGAAACCAGTAAGATAGGCACAACGGAGGTTGAACCCCCTGATGATGGAAGTTGTGAAAAAGAGATACTTAAACTCCTACAGGTGGGGATCATTTTTGCTATCTCGGATAGTCCGTGGGTAAGTCCTATCCAATTGGTCCCAAAAAAGACGGGAGTGACCGTAGAGGAGAACCAGGAGGGTGACATGGTTCCGGTTAGGAAAGCTACTGGCTGGCGTCAGTGCATCGACTACCGGAGGCTAAATTCTTGACAGGTGCCGAACCTGTGCAATAATAATAATAATAAAATCCTAACTACCACTAAAAGCAGTCAATAATTAATCCTAGGTACTGGAGCAGGGACTCTAGGTGTGCAATGGGTTACTTGATTCACCCTGTTCCCGAAGAGTTTGCTTAACCCGATATACCAGAATTAATTAGGTGACAAAGATTACTGAATAGTAGACAGTGGCAAGTAGGGTCGTCTCCTCAGGGACTGGGGATATTTGTCTCTTTTTAAATGCCAATTGGTAAGGGGGGATTTCACCAGAATGAAACTAAAATCAATTGAATAATTCAACAATAATAAATAAATAACTAACTAGCACAACTAAGCAGGAGTTAAATCAAGAATGAATAAATTCTAGCCAAGGATTCAACTACTCAGGCACAGTCCAATCATCTGATCATTGATGCAAAAGAGGTTCACTTAATGTCTTAATAGGCTAGTTATAGTCTGACGACCAATTTTTCCTTAAATCATTGATAACCAAGGTACGACCATTGATTACCCCCAATCAGCAAATATTCCTAGGTACGACCTTAGGAATTAATTTTCCAATTGCATTAATAATTAGAAAAACCTAGCCCTAATCAATAACACGCTACGAGGGTTATTTAAATTAGATCGCGCGTGCCCCTAATGTGTAAACACACCAGTTGCCACTAATATTAATCAATCAAACAATTACGGATTTAATTGACTAAACTGGCACGAGATTAATAAATCACATTGAACATCGGGCCCTTGACATCCAATTAATAAAATAATCCCATGAGAATACAAGCAGACAACGTGCAAATATTAATAAATTAAGCAACGCGTGAAAACTAATTAGATCTCACAGATTTTCGGGACTGTGCCGTCGAGTTGACCCTTGACTAGATGAAAGACTTAGCCACGCCGCATAATTAAATCACCACACGAATTAATAGATTGCAAAGACATTGCGTTTTCTATTAAGAAGTAAGGAATAAAAGGTGTTTTTCCCGTTGGGGAATATTGTCGAACACCTGGCGTGTATCAGCGGCCAGTCCAGGGAAAAGAAAAGAAAAACTAAAGACTAGGCTAAAAACTAAACTAAAAGGTGGTCCCGTTGCTTCTGTACGTTTGTTGCCTTTTAAAGAGCCAAGAGAAAGATCACTCCAAGCTCATCCAGTGGTCCCCACGATATAGTGCAAGTCTGCCGAATCCTTCTCAATATTTTGAGCCTCTGCGCGGTCCCCACCAACCAAGTACAAGCCTCCAAAGTTCTACTTAGTTTACTTTCTTGGCTTCCTACGTTGCTTTCTTAAGAGCTAGAGGACCAAAGCTATTCTGTGGGCCTCCACCGAATTGAGAGGATGAACTACCAAGGATAGGCCCTGCCGAATTGACTCTTGTCTCCTATTGCTAGTAGGACCATTTGGCAATTTTCTGCTTCACTTCTGAAATCCATTCCAAATACCAAATATGAGTAAATATCAGCAATTAACACAATATTTGTCAGGGATAGAAAGGGAAATTAATAATAAAAATACTAACAAATTATACCCTATCAATTCTGTGACTAAAAATGACCATTTTCCCCTCCCTTTTATTGATCAGATGGTAGAACGATTAGCGGGTCGTGTTTACTATTACTTCTTGGATGGCTTTTAAGGTTACTTTCAGATCGCGATAGCACCAGAAAACCAGGAAAAGACTACATTCACATGCCCATTCGGTACATTCGCTTACCGCCGGATGCCTTTCGGTCTCTACAATGCTCCAGCAACCTTTCAAAGGTGTATGGTAAGTATTTTCTCTGAGTATGTAGAAAAAATTATTGAGGTGTTCATTGATGATTTTAGTGTATACGGGAGTAGTTTTGATGAATATCTTGATAATTTAGCTCTAATTTTGAAAAGATGCATAGAGATGAATTTGGTTCTTAACTGGGAGAAGTGTCACTTTATGGTAGAACATGGCATTGTCTTAGGGCACGTTGTGTCGGCTAAGGGGATAGAGGTAGACAAAGCCAAAATAGATCTTATTTCTGCTCTGTCTTACCCCGTATGTGTACGGGAAGTACGTTCCTTTTTAGGCCATGCAGGATTTTACAGGAGGTTCATCATCAAGGATTTCTCAAAGATTGGAGCACCCTTGTTCAAGGTTGCTGCACAAGGATGTGATATTTGATTTCACCAATGAATGCAAGGTGGCTTTTGATAAACTAAAGGAATCGTTGACATTGTCGCCTGTCGTTTAACCCCCGGATTGGAGCCTTCCGTTTGAAATCATGTGCGAGGCGAGCGATTATGCCGTGGGAGCCGTGTTGGGGCAAAGGATAGAAAAAGCGGCACACGCGATCTACTATGCATCGAGAGCATTAAGTGGAGCCCAACTAAATTACTCCATGACGGAGAAAGAACTATTAGCAATCGTTTTTGCACTAGAAAAATTTAGGTCATAATTATTGGGTGCAAAAGTAATTGTTTTCTCTGATCATGCAGCCTTGAGGTACCTGCTGGCGAAGAAGGATGCAAAACCGAGGCTGATCAGGTGGATCTTGCTCCTACAGGAGTTCGATCAAGAGATCAAACACAAGAGCGGGGCCGAGAATTTGGTGGCTGACCATTTGAACCGATTGCTCACAAATCAAGAGGATCTACCGTTGAGAGAATCATTTCCTGAGGAGCAATTATTAGCCATTGATTCGTCAATATTTGGTACGCTGATATTGTCAATTTTTTGGTAACGAATCAACTGCCTGCAGGTTGGTCAAAAGCTAAGAGAGAAAAATTGAAGAGTGACGCCAAGCACTATATTTGGGATAACCCGTACCTGTGGAGGCAATGCGCGGACCAAATGGTAAGAAGGTGTGTAAGTGCAAGTGAGTTCCAATCTATTTTGACCTTTAGTCATTCATTTGCATGTGGATGGCACTTTGGGCTAAAGCGGATAGCTCGTAAGGTGTTAGAAAGTGATTTTTACTGGCCTACTTTGTTTAAAGATTAATACATGTTTTGTAAATCGTGTGATAAATGTCAAAAGGTGGGAATATTTCTCGTAGAGATCAAATGAGTCAAACCCCCATGTTATTCGTTGAAATTTTCGATGTCTGGGGTATAGATTGCATGGGTCCCTTCCCCTCATCTTTTGGTTTCTTGTATATTTTACTTGCTGTTGACTATGTTTCCAAATGGGTGGAGGCAAAAGCCACCGGGACTAACGATTTGAGAGTGGTTGCAGAATTTATCAAGTCTAACATTTTTGTCCGATTTGGAATGCCAAGAGCCATAGTGAGTGACAGGGGCACTCATTTCTGCAATAAGATAATCACGGCATTGTTTCGTAAGTATGGAGTGCTCCACAAAGTATCCACCTCCTACCATCCACAGACGAATGGTCAGGCCGAAGTGTCAAATAGGGAGGTCAAGTCAATTCTAGAGAAGATGGTGCGGCCTGATAGGAAAGACTGGAGTTATAAGTTGGAAGATGCTCTCTGGGCCTACCGCACCGCATACAAAACACCGATTGGGATATCCCCGTACAGGTTAGTTTTTGGGAAGCCTTGCCATCTCCCGGTGAAATTTGAACACAGAGCATTCTGGGCGCTCAAGCGGTGTAACATGGACCTTATGGAGGCCGGAGGACATAGAAAGCTCCAATTACAAGAGTTGGAAGAGCTCAGGAATGAAGCCTATGAGAACGCCGCAATATATAAGGAGAAGAGCAAAATTTTTCATGACCAACACGTTTCGAGGAAGTCATTTGTAGTAGGGCAAAAAGTCCTACTTTATCACTCGAGACTTAAGTTTTTTCCTGGTAAGTTGCGTTCCCGTTGGATTGGTCCATTTGTTGTTTCTAATATTTTTCATTATGGTGCAGTGGAAATCCAAAATCTTAAGACAGAGAAAAAGTTCGTAGTCAATGGTCACCGTCTGAAGCCTTATTATGAAAAATTTAATAGTGAGCAAGTGGAGATTATATTCCTTGATGATCCAAGCGGTGAGGTCTAAACAACTGATGGCCATGTCTAGCCAAAGACGTTAAAGAAAGGCGCTACTTGGGAGGCAACCCAAGGATTACAGTATTAGTTGTGATCATTCTTCATTACTCTGCGATTTTTCAGTTTTATTTTTTTTCTATTTTGATTGTTTTTGTGGTGATGGACAGAAAACTAGCAGTTTCAAGGCGTGCCCACGCCTTGGAAGGGGTGCACCGGATGTCCTGAGCAGGTGGGAGACTGGCAGTCCAAAGGCGTGCCCACGTCTTGACGAGAATTCTTTGAAGCAGCATTAAGATGCGATGGTCAGAAGACCAGGTCCTCTAAAAGTGTGCCCACGCCTTCCAACCCCTCCGCTAGCGAAAGTCAAAAAAAAAAAAAAAAACTTTGACCAAGACCCTACTTTTCCACTCTTCTCTTGTCTCTAGTCTTGTCGCTGTCCGTGAATTAAGCAATTATTCTTCCAGTTTCTCTGTGTAGTACTGATTTCACTTTCCTTTTCCCTTTTCTTGTTTGTTCGTCTGTCGCACCTCACACCGCCGTCCTCCACCGCACGCCGCCGCTGCTCCACCCGCCGCCTGTGGTCAGCAGCTACGCTGCAGCTACCCCTCCTTTGGGCGCACGAGCAGCGCACCACCCAGGCGACCGCGCGCTCTAGCGTGCGACAGGCGAGCCCAGGTCTCATCAGCAACCCCTGCACGCCTCGCTCAGCGCGCATGGACAGCAGTCGCGAGCACAAGCTCGCAACCTTCACTCGAACTATTTGCCAGCACTAGCCCGCGCGACCTCCTCTGCGCAGCAGCCAAATCCGTGCAGCCCTTACGCGCACGAGCACTGCGATCGGTCGCCACAGACAGTCCATCGCGCGCCCAAGCCCCAACAGCGCGCATCTTCTTCGCGCGCAGCCAGCTCCTCCCGCACGCCCGCGCGCACGACAGCAGCGAACCCGCGCACCTGCGCCTCTGCGTCCAGCAGGCCGCAACCTCCTGCGTTTCAGCCAGCACCAGCGCACGACACAACACCCCTCTTTCCCTCGCCATGCGCCACCTTCACGGCATCCTCCAGCGTGGACCAGACAGTAAATGTGGTACCCCGATTTATCTCTTTTGTTGAATTGGTGACTTCGATTTGGGCTTTTTATTGCTGAATCTTTGCCTCCTGTCGGGTTGACATACTTGTTGATTTTATCGGGGGACCATTTGACTGTTAACTGAAAAGGGTGAACTTTCATATCTGTCGTTAATTAATTATCTGTCTTGGGGGCATCTTTGGACTCTGGTAGATCTAAAGTGATACACGTGGCTAGTGGTTCACTCTTGTTGGACATAATTGCTGATAATTTCTTTTGTGGGGTGTTGAATCGGTTTTCTTGACTGTTGTCAATCAACGTGACGCCAATGGGGTATTTTTGGTGTTTGTTAGCTTGTAGCTGCTTCGGTGGGGTGCTTGTGTCTCTCTTTGCCATTGGACTGTTGGTTGTTGAAGATTTATTTGTTGACTGTAGTCCCTTACCTCTTTTGTGGCCGCCTAGCTATTTTTGTGATCAATCGCATTCATTTTCGTGGGTTCTGGATGCCTCCGAGACAGGCAACAACTGCTGGGCCGTCTGGCTCCCAACCTCGTAAGAGGCAAGCACCGGTTCAGCCCCCCATTTGGTCCCGTTTGGGCCTGAATAAGAGCACTGTATCTCCCGGAGAATGGGGGGAACCGGTCACTAACCTGACAAGACCGCAACAGGACCGGTTCAATAACTTGGTCCACCGTCCTTTTGCTCCCTGTAAGTATTTTCATGCCCCAACCCTGGACCATTTGCGAATTGCACGAGAAGTTGAACAGTTGTTCTCGGCAATAGGTTGGCAAAAGTATCTAATCATTGACTACCCCACGTTTGAAGAGTTGTGTTGTGAATTCTACTCAACCTTCGAGTTCATCAGAAATGAATTCATCACTTTGGATGAGCCGAAGATTATTCAATTTAAGTTAAGAGGTACCCAGTTTAGTTTCTCCATTAATGAGTTTAATTTGATTTTGGGGTTTGTTAGTGAGGATACCATTGCATCTGGAGCATATATAAACAGTGCGTGTGACTACACCAGACCGTTCTTTACTGACTACATTGACATTTGGAGGGAGTGGTCCACGGATCGTCAGGTTTATAATCCGAGTCAGTCCAAAGCTCTCAACTGAAGGATCCGGTCTTGAAGGTCATCCACAGGTTCTTGGCTCACAATTTCTCGGGGCGGAAGGATTCCTCCGGCACTCTTACCAAGGCGAAATTTTATTTTCTTTGGTACATGCGCAACAAAGTCTAGGTTAACTTCGGATGTTGGGTAGCCACTCAGATGCAATCCGTCATTCAAAAGCGCAATAAATCGATTATTCTGGGCTCTCTCATTACCCACTTGGCCATTCAAGTGAGAGTGCTTGATCTCGACAAAGAGCACAACTTCGCTCTAGCTCGGAAAATTGAGCCACTGGATTTGCGCAGTTTGGAGCGGATGGGGGTTATTTTCAAAGTAGGGGATGTCCTATCAGTTCCAGCTCCCCCTGGCGAAGGGCGGGCGCAGCCCCGGGTTCCTCGACTGCCCATCACTAAGCCCTCCACCGCACCCGGATCAAGCGAGTCCGTCCTCCTATCAGCTTCCCCCATGCTTGGGAGTCCCAATATGACTCCTCTCCATGGTCATATCCATGCGCTAGGGGGCGAGTTGAAGGGACTCGAGGACGGCGTCTTAAGAGACTACAGGTATTCGCCCGTATTCAAACAGAAAATCAAGCAGCTTTCTATGCTCATATTGGATTCCGACCGCCACATCCTCCGCCTCCTTAGGCTCTCGCTGCACCGCTCCAGTAGTCAGGGAAGTTTTGCTCCATTTTTCTCTGCACTTTATTTCTCCTTGCTACATTGGGGGCAATGTAGGTTTTAGGTGTGGGGGGGGATAGTTGCATATTATTTCTTCTCTACTTCCATTATTTTCCTTTTATTCACGAAAAAAAAGAAAAAATGGAAAAGAATTAAAAAAACAACAACAAAAAAAGGGTAGTTAGTTGACTTTTTGTTTGCTATGATGAATTATACAATCACAGTGCATGGGTGTGTGGTTAAATATACTAGTTATGCATTTTGTTTTCCTTTGACAGTGTTGTTAAATGTTGAATATGCTGGACTATACCCATTCCTTAAACTTTTGAGAGCTTTTGCGCCCTATATGAGCATATTATTCCTTGTTTGCTCTATTTTGTTTGATTGAGTGGGTATCACATGGTATTGGCATTCTAGAACTTGCTATTTATACATGTCAAGGCTACATTTTGTTGAACTGGATGCGTTTGAAATGTTAAGGGCATTTAGGATTTAACCCTCTTTAACTATCTCAAAATCAAGCCCCCATCTTATCTTTCACTAGTGAACCAATTTGAGCTTTTATCCATCGAGTTGTTTGTTAGCTATGTTGATAACCCGAGACCTCTTTAGACTTTCTTGTTCACCCCTGTGTTGTCAAGGGATGTCTGAATTCCGTCATTTGTGCAAGGCAAATAATTCTGGGATCGCAAGTGTTGTTAGAGTAGGATCTGTATGATGCTATCCTTGTGAAAAGGGGAGAAATTGACAATAAGCTACTGATCAGGAGACTTTGGCTTACAGGGCGTGCTCACGCATTGCAAGACCTTTCTAAAAAAAAAAAAAACCTTGGTGGCACTTGCACAGTGCGTGCAGCAGGTGAAACTGCCTTGTTTGTGAAACTCCTCTGGCGAAACATTGAGGTTATATGGTGGGTTTCGGACAGTCTCTTGACACATTACCCCTATCTATACCTTCCTATCCCGTCTTTTACCTAACCCCCATTACAACTCTATCAAAGTCCCTTTGATTTGTGTATTTAGTTCACTTTTAAGTAGTAGAGATGTGATAAATGTGCAAGCCTATGGTAATTCCATTCCGTTGTGCTGATTTGAGCGGTCCTAGTATTCATACATTTTCTTCGAATTACCACCTGTCCGGTGTGTTCTAATTTTGGCAATATTGTCAGGGATCTGAGATGCGTGTGTTGGTATAAACTACTACATGACATTTGCTCTCTTGGTTGTACTTCTGAGTTTTGAGATGCTTGAGGGCAAGTATTGTCTAGGTGTGGGGGGATTGATAGAGCAGTTATTTAGCATATTTTGAACTATTCTTTTGTCCTAATTTTGGCTACTTACTGTCCTAAGTATTGAGATGTTACTCATATTTCATATTTCTATAAATTGTAGGTAGTTGGTATTAAAAGTAATCTCCAGGGAGCAAATTCCAGAAGACTAGGTGTTATCTGGCGTGCCCACGCCAGACAACGTGGAGCTGCATGAAAAAGCCGGACACGTGGGATTGGTAGCAGCAAAAAAGGTGGGCAATTAAGAAGTTGGGCCGCGTGGACCAGAGGTGTGGGATTAAAACCCCAAAAAGAAAAGGTTTGCGGAGGACCTTTGAGTGGACTTCTCCTGCGGCGCTACAGAGAAAAGAAAAAAAGCGAGCTCCAGGGGAAATCAATTTGGATTAGCTTTTGCTTCAGAGGGTCAGACGTTTGTTTCCTTTCTTGCGTTTGAGCGGCTAATAGGAGGAAGGCCAGATTCACGTGTACTTGAGACAATTTAGCTTCAGTTTTCTTTATCGGCTAGCGGTCAGACATTAGAGACTTTCGTTTTTGCTTCTTGGCTCTGTACAATTGAGACCCTTTTTGCTTTTACACTTTTGACTCTTCAAAATTCCGTGAAATCTTCCTTGCGCTTGTGACTCCAGCACAGACACGCAATAGGAAAAAGGAATTAGGAGACTTCCGCCGCACTGTTCCTTCGTTGCTTCACTTTTCCAATCCTTCGGCAATTAATTGAATGAATTCAATTAAATCACGCGTGATTGACACGATGAGGAGCTGCTAATTTTCTCCTCTACCCAAAGGTCGACGCAAAGGCGCGGTCCATAATATCTGTGAGATCTAATCGAATCTTCATTATTTCTTCCAATTTGTTGCTATTCGTGCGTTTCCTGAATTAATTGTTCATGGATATTTTATTAATTGAATATCAACGGTCGGGTATTTGATTTAATTTAATAGCCTACTGCCACGTTAATTAAATAGAATCCGTAATTGTTCATTTAGTTAACACCTCGTGGCAACCACCATAATTGGCTTTATGATAGGAAAACGAAAGATCTAATTTAAATAAACCCTCTTAGCTTGTTTATTGGTTAGGGTTGGGTTCTTCTAATTTTAATGCAATTGGGTAATTAAATTCATACGGTCGTACCTAGAGTTGTTATCTGGTTAGAGAAGCAGTCAATGGTCGTACCTTGACTGTCGAAAAAGTAAGGAAGAACTGGTTGTCAGAGTTTGTTGATAACTATAACCAACCTAGTGACGAATGGATGAAATACTTTTCCATCGATGATCATTTAATTGGACCGTGCCTGAGTAGTTGATCCTTTGGGTAGAATTTTATTAATTGCTATTTTAGAAAATTGTACTTGTTGAGTTAGCTCTTGAATTTTATTTATTTCATTTTTATTTTCATCCCATTAATTATCTCCCGATTTCATTCTGTTGACTTGGAAAGAAATAATTTCCTACCCGCTCCCTATGGAATTGACCCTACTTGCCATTGTACGCAAAATTAATATATTTATAGACAAATCTGGTATATCGGATCAAGCAAACTCTTCGGGAACAGGATGAATCAAGTAATCCATTGCACACCTAGGTTCCCTGCTCCAGTACTTGAATTTATTCTATAATTAATTGTGGTGGTAATTAGAACCTTTTAGTAATTATTATTGCACATGTTCGACACCTGTCAATTGGAGTCCTACTAGTACTAGGAAACAAAAAGCAAGGAATCCCTCGAGTAGTGCTAGAAGCTTTTTGTTTGTTGCTTGCTCCTTATCCTGCGGGGACCACGTAGTGGAGAATAAGTAGTCATTTGTTTAGAATAGGAAGAGTCTCTCGTCTTTTGGGCTTTGTCGCGTTCCTGCACTTCTTTTGTTCTATGTTTCTCTCTGTTTCCTTCTATTTGAAGACGACAAAAACATAGCTTTGTTGGAGAGAATTACTTCTGCATTTTTGCATGGGATTTTCTCCATGAAGATGAATTATTCCTTTTTCTAGTCGAAGGTCAATTTGAGGACTCGATTCCGAACATCTGTGAGATCTAATTATTTTACTTGTTTCTTTTATTTATTAGTATTTGTACGTTTCCTGATTTAATTGCTTATGATTGTTTTGTTATTTGAATGTCAAGAGCCGTATTCGAATTAATCTAATAATCTACTGTCATATTAATTGATTGAATCCGTAATTGTTCTATTGATTAATAACAGTGGCGACTAGCGTGATTGGTTTCATGTTAGAGAAATGTATGAACTAACTTAAACAAACCCTCGTAGCGTGTTTGTTAGTTAGGATTAGACTTTTCTAATTATTAATGCAATCGAGTAATTAAATCCTACGGTCGTACCTAGGGTTATTTCTTGGTTAGGGAAATAGTTAATGGTTGTACCTTAACTATCGAAAAAGTAAGGAAAGACTGGTTGTTCATCGCGTGTATGACAACTATAACCAATCTAGTAATGAGTAATTGAATTATCTTTGCATCGATGATTAGTTAAACGAATCGTGTCTGAAAAGTTGCACCTTTAGTTGGAGTCGTATTGGCTATTGATTAATTCTTGTTTATTTCTATTAGTTATTTTATTAGTTAGTTAATTAGTAATTTTATATTCCTCAAAAATTCCCCATATTTCGGACTCTAGAAGAAATGAATTATCTCTAGTCCCTGTGGATTCTACCCTACTTATCACTATCTACAGAAATTATATTTTGTTTGAGCAGATATTTATTATTGTACAGGCTCGACACCCTGTCAATTTTTGGCGCCGTTGTCGGGGACTGGTGCCAGATTAATTTGTTTCTTTTTGAGTTCATCTTGTTTTTATTTTTTATTTATTTTTCTCTTATTTTTTTTATATAGTTTATGGCTGCTAATATTTCGTATTTTGTTGATAGACTGGACTTTCTTCCTGAATGGAATTATGAGACTCGTGTTTTTCCTAATGATCAATAGGTTGTTGCAAATTGTGGAACTTATTTTACCTCAGGTTATTCAACCGACATATGCCTCACATTTCAAGATAATATAAGTGCTCCAACTGATACTTTTGGAGATTTTTCATCTCGATTTCAAACATGATATGATCTTTACCCAAACAGGTATGATAAAGGATGGTGGGATAATTTCAATTTTAATTATGCGACCGGGGCAATGAATTTTCAGCAGCAAGAGTCTCAACAACCATCATCCATGTCTGGTATGTCTCTTCAGGAAATGATTGAATTATTCGCTACTAATACATATCGATTTCATCAAGAGACACAAGCGAGCATTAGTAACTTGGCGGATCAAATACATCTATTGACATCCAGGATAACGCAATTAGTTTCTCACCTTGAAGAATTGCCCTCATAAACTAACATCGACCTTGAAGAAGATGAGAGTGCAATTATCCTTACAAGTGACATGGAGCTACAAGAGTCTCAAGAAAATAGATCTAAAGATGCAATTGAAAAAGAAATTGAAGTGCAAGAAATAAGACCCCAACATCAACTCGTTCAAGTGAATGAATCCAGTGAACAATCTCCAAATGCGGTGACATCTCCTTCATTCCTTAATCGATATTTTTCTAACTCTTATTCTTCAATTCTTGTTAGTGAGATTGACTTTATTATACCAGAAAATTTTGAATTTCATGACAGGAATAAATTAAGAGCGGTAATGGCAAAATATCTTGAACCAATAAATGCACTTGATGGAGGAGTGAGTGGAGAATTCAGATTATTGTTGACTTGTTTGGCGCCATCTACTAGTCCATGGAAGACCGTAACTCGTGTGCTAAAAAATTACTCTATTTACGAGGGCTATCAGGATTATATAGAGAATGAAGCATTGAAACGAGCCAAAAGGTTTTATTCTCCCTGAACAAACATGACAATGTCTAACCAAAGACATTAAAGAAATACGCTTCTTGAGAGGCAACCCAATTGTTAATTTTGTTATTTTTGTGTTCAATTTCTTAAATATGTCGTTTCTCGCTTGGGTACTAGTCACTCTGGGAGGTTCCTTCACTATGACTGGATAGTTAAATCTTGGCTGCACCACGCAGGAGGGCACGCGTTAAGCGTCTAAATTCAAGTGTCATGGGTAGTGGACGTTTGTAAAACATGGCGTGCCCACGTCGTGTTGGTAAATTCTCAACATTTCGTGACACTGGCAGAAACTGAAATCTTGGCGTGCCCATGCGAAGAGGGCACGCGTTAAAGTGCGTAAAGTGACTCTCGAAATCAGTGAATGTTTTCTAATCTTGCCGTGCCCACGCTGTGTTTGATAACCCAAAAGCAAAGATAAAAAAAAAAGTTTTATTTATTTATTTATTTATTTCCTATTATTTTCATTTTTTATTTTTGAAAAAAAAAAGACTTTGATACAAATAAAATTATTTTAGCACTTAAAATTTTCAAAATTTGAATTCAACAAGGAAAACTGAAAAAAAAGAGCAAAAAAAAAAAACACCCACAAAAATTATTTTTTTTCCTTTCTTTTTCTTTTTCTTTTTTTTTTCTCTTTCTCTTTTCTTCTTTTCTTTCTCTTTCTTCCTTTCTTTCTTTCTTTTTCTTTTCTTTCTCCCTTCTTCCCCGCTGCCCCTGTTCTTCCTCTTCTTCTTTTCTTTCGCTCGGCCGCCGCCTCCTAATCCCTACCTCCCTCGCTCCTAGCCGTCTTTCTCCTCTCTCGCAGCCGACGCGCCATCGCGTGTCACTCCCTCTCCTCGCGCGACCTCCATCGCAACTGCCCTCTCTTGCTCGCCATTTTCTCTCTCCTACCACCCAACACTCCCTCACAGTACCAGGCCGCCATCTCCCCAGTGCACAGGCCGCGCGTTTCTTCATCCCCATCCACGAGACGCCGCCGACGCCCATTCTCATAGCCGCAATCGCGCGCACCCCACAGACTGTCGCCGCCTCCTGCCGCTTCCATCACCCACTGCCACCAACGACACCATTGGGTAGTGGGCAGGTATCTCTGAGTCCCTCTGTTTCCGAGTTGCCCTTTAGTCTACTGCATTTTTAGTTGTCAATTTTTGGGCTCCATTGAAGGCTCTGTGATTCATTTGCTCCGTGAGACATTCCAGTAGCCGTTGTGAGCTTCCTCAGTGTTGTTAAGTTGAATTGTTGATTCCTTGAATTGGAGACATTTGTTGATTTATTCGAACACTAGCACTATCCCTAGTCCCGTTGAGTAAATTGATGCATTATTTGGGGGTGATTTGGGAGTTAGTTGCCATTTGCTTCTCGTTTTGGTTGCTGCTCAATTTTTTGGTACTGCTTGGTGTGTTCAGATTTATCAAGTGCAGTGGGTTGGCCATTTGATTTAATTTTTCCCTGTGCGTACACCAGTGGTACTGGTGAGGGTAGTTTACATAAATTTGTTACTCCTGTGTTATTGGTTGCCTAATCGACTATTGGGCATTTGTGGTTGAGTTGTTTCTGTCCAACTTCTGAACTGCTATTGCTGAAGTGCCATTTTCTTGAGTCAATTGCTTATTTTGGTAGGTTTCATTGGGTATTTGATTGTCCAATTGGAGACAGTTGTTGAGATTGTGGGTAGAATTGTGTCCAATTACTGAAATTTGTTATTTTGATTAGCCACTAGCACTGCTCTTAGCTTGTTCGACTTGTTGTTTTGGTGCATTGTTGGGAGCTGTGCTCTGGTATTGTGGGTCCTTTTCTACGTCCTTTTGCTGCATTGGGATATGAATGTGCCATTTAAATTTACTTGTTGAAGTCGGTTGCCTCTATTTGCCTTGTTTGGAGGTATTGTATCTTTTTGTTTTCAATCACTAAGTTCTTGGGAGCATGTGTTGCACTTTGGACTACATTGATTCTGAAATTAACTACATTGGGACCGCAAGTGCTTATTGATTGCCATTGCTATAAGTGTTGGGGTATTTGTATGTCCTCTGGGTGATTGAATTGTGCATTTTGTTCATTGGGTTGGCTTTAAAATTGTTATTGCTTTGAATTTTCGGCTTCCATTATTTGTTGGCAATTGTAGTCTCTTGTTGCTTAGAGTGATATCTAGAGTCCATGGTGAAGCCACGAATGACACCAACTCCAGGTGCGAGTTGAGAGACTAGAGACTCGGATGACCCACATTGACGTCAACTTGCATAACATGGCGCAGAATTTGGCAGCACTTAAGCACCATGCAGGCCTTGATCCACAATTTCCACCTGAACCGCCCTGTTTTGATGACTTCAGGGAAGTACCTTGCCCCTCTCATTCCTTCTGCTTTTACATTATCACATTGAGGGCAATGTGTGAATTAGGTGTGGGGGGGATCAGTTGTGGTGCTAGTTTTTTTCATTTCTTAGTTTCTAGAGGTTTTCCCTTTATTTTTAGTTTGTTTTTGTGCATCTTTCATTTATTTTCTTTTCTTTTTTCTAGTGGTCAGTTCTTATATGAATACCAAGTTTTGATCTGGGATTGTTGTCTCTAATTTTGCTATTGCCAAGTTTTATTAATAAAAGGGTATCAATTTAATGTGGTTGAGTTCAGGAACATCTCTTTGGTGAATATCAATAATTGCTTAACTTTTTCAATTTTTGGTTAACTTTTCTAGGCATAGGAAATGATTGTTGGCATTTTTTTATATGATTTGGTCCAATTATTAATTTTAATTCTCCATGTTTGGGAATCTGAGGCTGGCTGCTGTTATTTTCGTGTTATTTTTAGTTATATTGTGTTGTTTCGCTGTGAATAAAATTGACTGTACTCCGCTAGATATTACTAATGAGTAACCGGGGATTTTCACCAAAAGTGTCGATTCTCGCGTCAAAAAGTAGTAATTGCTATGAGTGCGTGGTCATATAGCGATAGGAGCTGAGTAACCGGGCTCTTTCATCTGACAAATGTCGGAGTTCTCGTCAAAAGGCTCCGATGGCTAGCGACTAAGTCTTTTGTTACAATTTAAAAAAAAAAAGAAGAGAAAAATAGAAAAATATGAGAAAAAAAAGAAAAAGAAGTCAGCTTGCCTATTTGTGATTTCAATGTGAGATTTTGGTTAATAGTTGGACCATTTGCTGGTAAATGTGAGCAACCATTCCTTTTTCTTAGATTAGTTTGCTTTAAATTGGAGGAGTTGGTGGTTTAGAAGCTAACCGGAGTGATTTTTCTTTGATCTTGACCTGTGATGTTTGATATATGTTTTTCTGGGTACCTTGGCAATACGGTAGTTAGAGCAATAGTCAGTGTCAAATTTTGGTGTTCAATTGCTGTTCACATGCTTGAGGGCAAGCATGATTCAGGTGTGGGGGGAATTGATAGGGTGTTAATTGTTAGTAATTTTATTTTTAATTTTCCCTTTGTCCTTGCCAAATATTGTTTTAATTGTTAATATATACTTATATTTGATATTTGGACCTATCTACAGGAAAGTTGAACTGAAATATGCAAAAAAGGGGGACCTGTTGAAGAAAATTGCTCCACACGTGGGAGACTCCAAAGAGCTTCACAAACCCTGGCCCACAAGGTGCCACAAACAGATTATATTTCCTTTGTTGATTAGGAGATTGGAGTCCTACTAGTACTAGGAAACAAAAAGGAAGGAATCCCTCGAGTAGTGCTAGAAGCTTTTTGTTGTTGCTTGCTCCTTATCCAGCGGGGACCACGTAGTGGAGAATAAGTAGTCATTTGTTTAGAATAGGAAGAGTCTCTCGTCTTTTGGGCTTTGTCGCGTTCCTGCGTTTTCTTTTGTTCTATGTTTCTCTCCGTTTCCTTCTATTTGAAGACGACAAAAACATAGCTTTGTTGGAGAGAATTACTTCTGCATTTTTGCATGGGATTTTCTCCATGAAGATGAACTAGCTCCTTTTTCTAGTCGAAGGTCAATTTGAGAATTCGGTTCCGAACATCTGTGAGATCTAATTATTTTACTTGTTCCTTTTATTTATTGGTATTTGTACGTTTCCTGATTTAATTGCTTATGATTGTTTTGTTATTTGAATGTCAAGGGCCCGATATTCGAATTAATCTAATAATCTACTGTCATATTAATTGATTGAATCTGTAATTGTTCTATTGATTAATACCAGTGGCGACTAGCGTGATTGGTTTCATTTTAGAGAAACGTATGATCTAACTTAAAAAAACCCTCGTAGCGTGTTTGTTAGTTAGGGTTGGGCTTTTCTAATTATTAATACAATCGAGTAATTAAATCCTCCGGTCGTACCTAGGGTTATTTCTTGGTTAGGGAAATAGTTAATGGTCGTACCTTAACTATCGAAAAAATAAGAAAAGGCTGGTTGTTCATCGCGTGTATGACAACTATAACCAATCTAGTAATGAGTAATTGAATTATATTTGCATCGATGATCAGTTGAACGAACCGTGTCTGAAAAGTTGCACCTTTGGCTAGAGTCGTATTGGCTATTGATTAATTCTTCTTTATTTCTATTAGTTGTTTTATTAGTTAGTTAATTAGTAATTTTATATTCCTCAAAAATCCCCCATATTTCGGACTCTAGAAGAAACGAATTATCTCCAGTCCCTGTGGATTCGACCCTGCTTATCACTATCTACAAAAATTATATTTTGTTTGAGCAGGTATTTATTATTGCACAGGTTCGACATCCTGTTAACTTATATGCAGGAAAGGTTAGGATTTGAAATTTAAGAACCCATGGATATTCAAACCGTCGCGCACACACACACACACATATATATATATTCTTTTTTAATTTTTAATTTTTATATACATGTACAAAATCTTAATTTTAGTTTTTAATTTTTATATACATGTACAAAATCTTAATTTTAGAGCTAACCAAACAATTTCATTAAACAAATTACACCCCAAATATGAGAGACTATAATTGTTTGTAAGATTCATTTGTGAGGTCATCATCCTATTTTTTTGGAAACGAGTTTAATTGGTGCAGAATATATAAAAAAGAAACAGGTAATTCTTGTTGCAATTTTCATTGATTTTGGATTCTTTTATTTTATTTTCTTTTTCTTTTGTTCTCTTTGCATGTTTGTTTTTGGGGCATGAAAATTTTTTTTTGTGGATAAATATGTACTAAATCTTAGACGAAAAAGTGAAATACAAAATCAAATTAACAATTTTTTTTAAAAAATAATGAGAGGGACAAGACAAGTACCCGCTGATTTGATACCTACCCCGACCCTATTCTAGTTATCTGTTACTTGTTGACATGCGAGATGGTTAGGGTCAAAAATGAATAATCCACAGAGTACGGGTTAGGTTAAGGAAATGCCATACAGGGCGGGGTATCCAACCCGTACTTACTCCTACTACAAAAGGTAGAAACTACAATTCAATAATACTAGAAACTAGCTCACGTATAGGAGAAGAAACTCAAATTAGTGACTCAAGTTGGGCGGTAAGCGTTAGAAAATAGTTTACCTACAAGTTGTGGGTCAAGCTAACAAAATGTGCCACATGAAGTAGGTACCCCACCTACGCTTACCTTTACCACAAATGGTGGAAATTACAATTCAATATTACTCAAACTAACCCACATAAAATGGGAGCAAAAACTCACATTAGTGAGACTTGAATCCAAAACATACAGGATTTAAAATCTCAAACTTGACCATTAAACCAAGGTTGAACCTGGGGCTTAAATATTGGAAGTGCTCAAGTGTTTTTTTTCCCTTTTTTTTTTGATAAATTAAGTCATTAGCCAATAGAGTTATTTAATCAAGTTGTTAGCTAATAAAGCTAATAAATAACTCCTACGTTGAGCCCTCGAGTGAAGTATAGATCACACATGCAGGCTGAAGCATGCAAGGAAGATTAATTAGTCTTATTTATTGGTATTTTGACCTAACTGCTTAAAATCGTTTCTTTGAACAACATAGAATATCACACAAGCTTTTGTGTTAATTACATGAACGCACAAGAGATGCTTTGCGCTACCAGACACCACACCATTCTTAAACTAACCTCACTTCTATTTCTGACAATACTACTATTTATTACACTACCAACGCCACTCGCACGCTTTACTCTGTTCGCTTGCTATCTTTCACTCCACTTCCACAACATGCAAATGATCTCACAGTCACAACTCTTTATAGCCAAATGACTTGAAAGACATGTGCATGGCTGCCAAGTCCTCCAAACTTTCACCACAAGTACAATGGTATAAATAACGTTGCAAAGACTAATTGGACAATAGGATTGGATGATTAGAGAAATAGCATAATATGAGTAAAACTACAAGGTTTCATAAACAACTCCATGAGTAAGGAAATTCAGACAAAACTTAGTAACTTCATCAATCGATAAATAAATCAAATTTGCGCCACTCTGCAGTATGGGAGTGCAAAAGGACTGTTTCGGTCCCCTTCTCTATGCCGGTGAGTTTTGCTTCTTTCCTTCCAATATGTAGTGTTAGATGTTAATTCTTACTATGATTTCAGTAGTTTTTAATGCAGTAGTAAAAGGTGCTTAGTTACAAGGAAAAAAAAAGTTAGTCTCTTTTTTTTTTTTTTTTTTTTTAACTCAATTCAAACTCGATTGTAGTACTTAAAACATAGTAACATTTATATGTAAAGATCGGTTGGAACTCAATACTATAGCATTGCCAAAGAGGCCAATCTAATTCGGTGATTCAACTTTATATACTATCACTAAGAAGGTTTTTAGATTCTTTATAGGGTTAATCACATTTTGGCCCCTTGAATTTTGAGGGTGGTTTCACTTTACCATTATCAATCTTAAAAGGATACATTTTAGCACCATAAAAATCAGTCAAAGTTAGAAATGAAAAAAAGTAAGTGCAACAATATTATTGACTTTTTATTTATGAGGTTATTTATAACATACTATTGCTTCCCTTTTATTGCCAAAAAAATATACATCTTCTCTACGATGTCTATTATGCAAAAGCTAAAGAAGTTTACAATTAGTTCACTATATATGCTTAAAATTTTTCTTGCTAGATTAATGTTCACTTTTATGTATTTTTGTTCAATTAATTAAGACTTTAAATCAAACAATAAGGATATATAACATAATAATAACTATAAATAGAATTAGAAAATTTTTGAAAAAAATGAGGTAATATTAAACTTATTCTTTTTTTAATAATAACTTCGACAACAAATGGGCAATGTTGTCATAACACTTACCTTTCTTTCATGGAGTCGAGATTATCAAAGTTAACTAGTTCTCATAGAGGTGAAGTGTAAATTTTTAAGATTAACAGTAATCAAGTGTGATTCCCCCACCCAAAACTTGGAGGGGCAAAATGTTATCAACCCTTGTAAGTTGTGGTTGGGATTTATACGCTATAACCAGTTTCAGTAAAACACAGAAAGGTCTTGCAGCACTTTAATTTTAGGGTTAATTCCACTTTGTCCTCCCAAACTTTGGACGATTACCCACTTTAGTCCCTAAACTTCAAAATGGGACACTTAAGTCCCTAAACTTATAAATATCTCCCACTTAAATCCCTAAACTTATAAAATAGGATACTTAAATTCTTAAACCCTCAAAAAATGGGACACTTCGACCACCAACGGCAATCAGGATTTGTTAACAATTTTCCTTAAGTGGGAGGTATTTATAAGTTTAGGGACTTAAGTGTCCCATTTTGAAATTTAGGGACTGAAGTGGACAATCGTCCAAAGTTTGGGGGGACAAAGTGGTATTAACCCTTAATTTTAAATCAAATTAAGTTAGTGATTGTTGGCTTTTCGAACCCAAAAGTGGACAGAGGTATTCGCAAATGGCAAACCGTTTCCCATGTCACCATGTTGCAACACAAAATGCTGATTTGTGAATCATCATTGAAGTGAAGTTTTATACGTTTCATCCCTACATCATGAAATGGAACAGGCATTTCCGTTATGATTGAGATTGCCAAGCCAGGTGGAAATGTCGTTCAGTCTCGGTAACTCTTTCACCACTAGTACTAGCAAGAATTCTGCAATTACATTTTTCATCTTCTCTTGAATTATATTTCTTTTAACTTTTTAAAATAGATGGGACTGAGCACTCAAATTTCTCCTCTAATTTACTGATCAAGATATTCTATTCTAATTTATGTACATGAGAATCTCTCTTTGTTAGGGAGACAATGAGCCGTAGAACTTGCTAATAAAGATACATCAAGTATGTGCAAATCCAGAATAAGGTAACGTTTACTCTCCTCAAAGGAAATCTCAGGAAATGCGAATGCTCACCTTGATGGAGGATATCTATAGTCTTAAGGCCTTGTTTCGTATGTGCTCCTTTTGTTTAATTAATAGGAATCTTAACCATATAACTCATTGGATAAGCGTGCAAGCGCTAGACTTTGTTGTAGATCAGGAATTTTTGATTCCTCAGTGTTAGTATGCACTGGTTGTAAAGTTCGCTCAAGTCTTTACTTGAAACTGTAAAGGTTCTGTTCATCTATAAAATCACATATCGTTTCGACAAAAAAAAAAAAAAAAGTATGTGGTGTAGATTTGTACGTAATATATTTGAACAAGTCCAAGCTCAACTCAGGTCATATTTGGTCTCTACTACCCATCAAGGCATGCAATGGTTTTGGATTCCCGATATAAAGGTGCTTTTGTTTCTCAAAGGTTTAGAAAGGGCCGTAAGAGATGAAAAATAAAATTGAAGGGGGCAAAATGGGACAATTGTAGTAAAGTTCAAAATTTGCGTAAAAAAAAAAAAAACCCCATAAAGCGTGACCGCCCCAAACCCAAATATAACATGTCATTGTGACGGGTCGCCCCATTTACCCGGCTAACCGCCTTTATCTTCATTCACCCCGTAACAAAATCCCTAATTCTCCCCTTCCCCTCTTTCTCACTGACGAAAAAATTGTCAAAAATCCAAAGAAAAATGTATAATGGAATCGGGCTTCAGACGCCGAGAGGTTCGGGAACGAACGGCCACATCCAGACGAACAAGTTCTTCGTGAAGTCAAAATCGAACAAAGTAGTGACGGATTCTTCGATTAAAGGCTTCGATGCCGGCCAGGGTACCGGCGGCGTGACCCGGAAAGCCAATAAGGAGATTCTGGAGCACGACCGCAAACGCCAGATCCAGCTGAAGCTCCTCGTTCTTGAAGATAAGCTTGTCGATCAGGGCTACACCGATGCCGAAATTGCTGAAAAGCTTCAGGAGGCTCGACAAAACCTGGAGGCTGCCGCCGCTGCTGAAGAAGCTGGCGGCCCTTCGGCAATCGTTGTCTCCTCCTCTGATAACAAGTATCGACACTTTCTACAGTCTGTTGATTTAGTTAATTGATTAGGGTTTATTTTGTTGTTTTTCTATTGAGTGTTTTCTTTCTAGTCATTACTTGGATATAATTATTTGTTGATTGAACAATTAATTGAAAGTGACTGTTAGGGATTATGGATTTTTTTTTTTGAAATTAGTTGTATATTGTGCTAGTGATGCACCTGTCCTGCATCAAACTTGTTGAAATGGCCAAAATATTGTTTATCCCAACTCCTTTGCCCCTCTGACAATGACCAAACATTAACTCTAAAAGAGTATTGTAGGCATGCTGCTTGCTGTCTAGCTACCTGTTGTCAAGAAGGATGGTAATATCTGTAGGCTACTCTGATAGTAACTATGACATGAAGGGCAGGACGAATTATCTCCATTTACTGTTAGTGTACCCTTTTTTGGGTTTAGTTTTTGTTTTTCAAACTACGTAAAAGGCAAAATAGACTAGAATTGCTATGTAAATATATGTTACTGCTTTTAATTGCTCAGTGTTGTTGTAGATGTGATAACCATCTTGAGTTTTCATTTCATCATTCTTGTAGTTGCTAGTCTTAAATATTTGGGTGTTTCTCTCAGGGTTTCAGACACACAGACACACCAAATAGCTGCTAGAAAGGAAAAGCAAATGGAAACCTTAAAAGCTGCTCTAGGGATTGGATCTGAAACTAACAAGCAAAAGAAGCAGCAGGATGCTTGGGTCTTGGATTCTGAAGGTAGTGGCGAGGACGAAAAGATAAGAAGCGGGATTCTTGTTGATGCTGCTGGCTACGGCAACATTCATGAAAAAGATACAAAAAAAGAAAAGGTTCAAGATACGAAGAGTAAGAAGAATGATGGTGAAAGAGATACGACAAAGAATCGCAAGAAGAAGCAAGGGAGAAGAAGAGGTGAAGACTCATCTGATACAGACACAGAAGGGAAAAATGCAAGAGAAACTAGTGGTAAGCGTGGAAAAAACAGGAGGGCAATTTCTAGTGATGATTCTGATTCTGATATTGAGGAAAGGAGGCAAAAGTCGAGGAGGAAGCACAGAAGTAGTAGAAAGCATGACAGTAGCTCCTCCAGTCCAGAGTCTAATTCTGATTCTAGTTCAGAGTCAGAATCTGATTATAGTTCTGATGAGGAGCTGAAGCATAAAAGTCAAAAAGTTAAGCAACTGTCACGACATAAGCGGTATGATTCTGAGGATGAATATAAGCGATATGGTTGTGAGGATGAATATGACATTGGCAAGAGAAAAAGTGATAAAGAGAAGAAAAGGAATCATCATAGCAGAGCTTCTGTGGCAGAGAAAGATGATAAATTGAAGACAGGGAATAAAGGGATGCAGAGAGTCAATAGAAAGTATGGTAAGGGAAGTGATATATCTGAAGAAGAAACAAGAAAAACATTGGTGAAAACTGACAAAAGAACACGCCGGCATGACACTGATGAGGACAGTTCTGATTCTGATTATGATGGGAAAAGGAGGACCAAGCGAGGTAGAAGACATGATTCTGATGAGGATGATTGTGAAATTAGGGGCAAGGCTTCTCTTGAGAAAAGCAGCAGGAGTGATTCAGACTCTGAAACTAGTGATCAGGGTCATGGGAGGTATGAGAAATTTAAATCCAGTGAGAAGAGCAGAGGTGGTTATGAAAACAATGTGAGTGGTAGAGGTGGAGGAAGTGTAGTAAATGAGACATTCAAGAAATTGGAGCAGCTGCAACAGTCAAAGCATGATGTAATGGATGGATCAAGGCAGGGCAATCAAGAGACGACAAGGGGTAAGAAGAAGATGGATGATGAAGATCGGGAAGGAAAGCTTGAGGTGAAGTCAAGAAGGCGAGATTCTGGTAAAGAGGCTGATAATGGAAGTCAGAGTAAATCACTAAGGAATGAGGAGAATCAGGATAGAGATGGCAGAACGATTAGAAATGACCGAGGACATGAACATCGGGGCACTGGAAGGAATCACCGTGAGCTGCAGCATGGGGATAGGAGAGGGATTCAGGACGTTGAAAGGTATGGACAGGATAGAAGAGGAAATAGGGATGAGGATAACAATCGGGGAAGAAAGCACAAAAGAGATGAAGAGGAAGAAACATATCGGGATCGTGAAAAAGATGGGGAGCATCAACAAGAGAGGTTGGAGGAAGAGCATGGACGCAGAAAGAATGATAGGCATAGAGAATATGAGTCGTCCAAGAGAGGTCGATATGATGATTTGCATTCCAGTCGAGAAAGACGATATGATGATGATAGGCGTGATGAGCGGCGATCTAGGCGCTGAAACATGGGTAGTTGAGACTTGCAGCCAGTATCTATCCACTCAAGGAAAGAATGAGTTAGTTCTCCGCACTAAAACTCGACTCTGACCAGAAGTTGTTATAATTGACATTCCATGTTGTGTTAACCTTTTAAAGATTGAAAGTTTAAGCCTCTTGATGTTTTTACTTTTGTCCTCCAGTAGCTTCTATCTTTAAATTAGCTTCAACGGAAGCAGTCAGATAAGGCTTGAGTCAAAGATTTTTGAGACTGCTATTGTCACCTTTTTCTACTTTTGCCAGTTTAGAATTTTGACTTCAGTTTATTATATTTAGCAACATTGCAGCTCCTAATCAGATGATATCTTTATGATAAACTATATTTGGTGTCTTTCTGCATTTATTTATAAATTCCTTGTAGCGTCTCCTGCAAATGAAGAATGTTATGATACAACTTTACTTTCCACATTCTAAAAATGGTTGTTGCTTGTTTTGTGCTTATGGTTTTACAGCTTCCATTTGTAAGATGCAATTTGCTGTATTTGGTGTTACAAGTTATGACATACTGATTTGCTTTAATTTTCTCAGGTTTCTTCCGTGTAGTGCTGGTTTCTCAGACTCTCTGCTAGGTCTGGGCCTGTTGAGGATTTGCATTGTAGCTAGGCGACCTGCTTTTATTTGATCATGTACTAAAAGATGTAAAATCTCTGCTGTCAGACCTGGTTTTCTGATGGGTTCTGTATCTGATTTTCCCTGAACGTTTGATGTGAACTAAGCTTTTGTCTTCAACAGTTTGCTTGGCTCGAAGTTTGCTCATTTCAATGTCTGAGTTTTGATCACATATTGGTTCAAATTTTTTTTTTTTTGGGGGGCTTTCTGTGTTGCTAATTCGTTTTAAGCTTTCAAGGACAAAACAAATCTTGCCTGCATTTCGCTGCTGCACCCTGTAAAAGATTCCAACAGAGCTGCTTTTGGTGAATAATTAGACTTATTGTCATCGAAGGGGTCAATAGTGGCGGGGCGTGTTTCTCCGATGGCTCTTACTCCTCACCGATTGAAAGTCTATCTCTAGAAATTAATTTCAAATAGATTGTGAGCCAATGAAAGAACAATAAATACCAATATGAGACTTTAAAGAAGAACTAGAGAATTTCTACGGTTGCCTTACTGAAGGTCGATCTTTTCCCGCAAGTAGTGACCAAAGTTGTAAGTGCTTTCCTTCTGCTGTAAATGACGCCTTAGTCTCCCAAATTTAGACAATTTGCTTGATGGTAGCTGAATGTTCGAAGGAAACAAATTCGGTTCTTAATCTTTTGAATCTAGATCAGAGAAGGACAATTGATAAAATTGGGTTCTTTATTCTTTTTATTTTGAAAAAGAAAAGGACAATTGACGGAAGTTGGCCGTTTCAGCAAAACAAATTTCTGGAACAAAAAGGGCATTTGATTGAATTTGGTTCTTTATTTTTTCTATTTTGACCAAAAGAAAAAGAGGATAATTGACAGGAGTTGATAATCGCTAAAAAAAGTCACGTGAAAAAGTTTAGTGTATAACTATGAAGGGGTCTAAGAACTTCTTTTTTTTTTTTTGGTCAACGGCAACAATTTCATTAAATCAATAATCACTATACAAATTAGGGCAACTGCTCTGCAATATCTACTCGAGCTGTCACAAGGAGTCAAGTTGGAAGACAATAATCTTTCCACTCAATTTCACCCTAACAAGTTCACAGTAAACTTTGCTAATTTGTGGCTAATAGAGTATAAGACTTGCGTATGCATAATTTTCATAATGCGAGCTCGTGTGGACACTCCCATTTTTATTAGGGATAATTCTAGAATTCTCGGCTTAAGGTTTCTGACATTTTTGCAAGTCAAATGTTGTTGTTGGGCCATCTTTAAGGTTTCTGACATTGTTGTTGTTGCAAGTCAAATTATTTCTATAATTTTTTTTGGGCCCATTTCTGTTGAGTTGTTTTCGATAGTGACACATAAGAGGGGAGGAAAAGGATCCCCATAAAAAGTTGAGGAAAATTACGAGTTAGTTTGTCAAAAAGAGTATCTCCAATATCAGACATTGGGTTACAATAATACAAGGAAGAGGCAGTTGAAGTTCTAGGCAGCAGCGAAACTAGAAATGCAATTCAGTAGTACAGTCAAAACTTATCATTTGAAATTCTAATAAGAGAAGTTCGCACTCCCATATTAGTCTTTTTCTGCTCTTTAGAAACATATTATTTAGTGAGTAAATTAGAGTGTACTGTGCAAAAATTAAAATTGGAATGCGAATATCCATTCCCTTTTAATAATCACAAAAGCATTCGAACATGCTCCAAGAATGCAGCAAATGTATTCAAAAAGTGGAGCACATAATATTATTCTACAATTTCACAAATGTCACTTCATCTACAGATACCATATCTCCAAACGTGTGCGAAAACTAGTTTGCTGAAATTGGCTTTGCCATGTATATATATTTCGCACAGGGAAATGCAGAAATCCCCTAGCATGTATGAGTATGCTTCGTTCTTTCTGTCTGTTCATAACAGGTTCTTATCATCCATTTTCAGGAACTTGTTCGCATGCTGCTCCAACACAAGCAATATTAAGTTGTGGCACTCTTATTTCTTGGAATATTTCCTTTACTTTTAACAACAAAGCTCAGGGGATGCTGCTATTTACTGTGTGTCTCATTCCTTTGAATGATATTTGATTACAATGTGTAACTACTGCAGAAAACCACTTGTACATTAACTGCGGTGGGAATGCAGCATTAATAAATGGAAGTTATTAGGAAGCTGATCTGCAACCAGATAGAAAATCAACTTTCTTTCCAAGTTGACAACAAAGCTTGAGGATACAGTAGTGTGGGAACATATCTGTTCGGAGACAGTAACCAGTACATGGTAAACAAAACCTGCAATATTTCCATGGCTGATGCACCCTTGTATGCTGGGGCTTGTGCATCTCCAATATCCTTGAAATCTCATGGATTTTGTTTAAGAAATGATGAATATACAATTATACTTCACTTTGCTGAAATAGGATGGGGTGCTAAAACGGATGTTAGTTTCAGGAGAAACAGAGTTTTTGATGTGGAAATCCGGGTATCGAATCGATCCATTTCACTAAAGAGCTGTCAACTGATAACTGGAGAGGTTGATAGAGATGACAACTGCAGGGCCACAAAGTACCGAGAGATTTCAATATAGAGGAAGCAGCCAGGATGTATACTTCCAAGTTCCTGATGACAGATTTTGGGAGGAAAAGGAAAGCATCGATACACCCGGATATTAAACCAGACGCACTTTATAAGCTGCAGTCTGCAATCCATCGGAAAGCTTCTTCAGTGCCCAGTGCCCACCCATTAATTCGGGAAGCGTATCAATAATAGTTTTACAATCTTTTGCAATCAGTTCAGAGGATAGTGAACGAAATCCTAAACATCTGACTAGAAAACCTCTTTTTGCTATTTTATCAAAATTGCAGTATTGGCTCCCTAAAAACATAGGCGAACCATACATGAAAAACTTCACACCATTGCAGGTTGCATTTCAAACCCAGCAATCGTTCAATCTCTCCAGTCAAGGACTTGCCAGTGCCACCAGCAAGAACTGAGATCATGATCATCAGAAAACTCGAGTCAGATACACCAAATTTATCATCGCTCTTGCGATGACAGTCAGCAATGATAATACCTCCGCAGCTAATAAGAACAATTATGTAGAAACAGAACCTTTTCCATTCTTGGAAACCAAAAAAGAAAAAAAAAAAAAACCAGAGCATCATTGAAGTTCAGATAAAGTAGGCTGTGGAAATACGTTTGCGATTCCAAGGAATAAAAACAGAAGGAAAATCCAGAATTCGCGTATCCTCCGAAAAATCCCACTTATGACTTAACCGTATGGTATGATATCCTTTCATCATATCAATCTTGAGAGCACACCTTGGTTTTCCAGAGTTTCCACGGCACCATCTCAAGTTCATGCATTAGAAGAACATTGTCAGCAAGTAGACCTTCCCTTAAAATAGGCACTCTGTGAAGACCTAATCAAATCAGGCAGGACCACCTTCAAACATTCGGCAAGAACTTTAGAATAGCATTTTGTATACATTGTTACAACATGATATTGTCCTCATGTCCTTCATGGTCATAGAAGTGCTCCCCTTAGGAATCAAAGCAAGAATATTGGCATCGAGCGAGACCAATTCCTATGATTGGTGTTGAATCGAGTTGTTTAGAAGCCCTTTATTTGGGAGGAAAAAAAAACTCAAGATTCTCCAAACACCATTTTTTTTTTTACTAAATTATTATTTTTCTAACCATTTTTTCATCTCATATAGTACAACATGTTAGAAAACGTACTAAGTAAAAGTAGATATATAGAAAAATTTATCCAAATAATCTTCAATCCGATCACTCCTGTTTAATGGCTTGAATAAAACCCCACAACATTCCAACTTTTCACAAAAGAATCCACTGCAAATCCCATGTGCACCAATGGCTGTTCCGTATTTCATAGTACAAAATTAAGCTTTGTGGATTTCTTAATCAGTAACAGGAGCTTTTATAAGATGTTTGTGTGCCTCAAAAAAGGTTCTTTTAATCTCAATCTTGACACTTCGAGAACTCAAACGACTAACTGACCAAGATCAAAGAATAAGGTTTGAAGAAACTTAACAACCTCATGTTCTAGAACTCAGTGAGCTTAATCTCCAAAGTCTAGAGAATTTATGTCACATGAAAAAAGTCAAATTGAAATTGGCCAAAGAAATACAAATAAAACCCTTTACCATCGAAACAAATTATCAAATTATTGTTTACTTGTGTCTTTGCTTCCATGCTATTGTCAATGGCATTTCCAATTTGCAAATTTTGTAGTAAGGATAGGACTTGTTGTTACAATGGCAAAGTGATTTTTCCAAATAGTCTTATGCTTTGTTTGGATTGCATTTTTCTGGATTTTTTTTTGTAGAAAAATTACTATAAAGATTTGATATATGTGAGGTAAAAAGATGATTGAGAAATGTGTTTGCAGAAAACCTAAAATTGCTACCCAAACAAGGCCTTAGGTTTAACTAAAGTCCAAATCAATCTCATTGTTAATAATTAACTAAGTTCTGTTAATTGTCCTTTCTTTATTAATATTGGAACTATTTAGTGTTTAAATATGTTTTGGTTGAAACTTTAGGGACCGTTTAATCAATATTGAATTATTAAAAAACCAGATTTATTATTATTTTTTAAAATTCTGCAAGTTAATCTGGAGTAGCGTCAAAACTTTGGAGACTGAAACTGCAATCAACTTTTATTTTTTTTTAAGCGGCATGCCTAATTAAATAAAAATAATGGATGTATTGGGGTATTTGATTTTTAATGTTAAAATCACATTTTCCTTCGTTAATCAGTTTTTGTCTATTATAACAAATTTACAATACATATCACAAAAAGTTTCTATTGCTGCCATAAAATTGCTATACAGTTTCTAAAATAAAATTTCATATATCCTTTTAAAAAAAGTTAAAATCAAAATCAGGCATAAGTTGCATCGCCTATTTTTTTCAGACATTGTAAGGAGAGTAAAACAATTTTTCTTTTGGTAAAAATTTTAACTTTTCATACATTTCGAATCTAACAATTATCACTTCGTCATATTTTGGTGAATCATTTGATGCTTTAGCTGAATATATCTTGGAATGCTCTTTTCCTTCAAAAATATAATTCCATGCAATTCAAAAGTACAAAATAGTCTAAACATTAAGTAGCATTTTGGTAAAAAAAAAAAAAAAAGTTTAAGAAAAAACAGACTATTGGGTGAAAGAAATTATTTTGGGTGTCAGTTTGTGACTAAGCCTTACATAAACGTGTGCATAACTTTTATAATGGAAGAACCTAGTATTTAAACTTACCAATTTGCGGTAAAAAAAATAAAAACATTCCTGACTTTCTTTTTTAATACAATTTAAGTTAAAGAGAACGATCATAATGGCAATTAAAGATAAAAATGTCCATCCGTTTTTTTTTTTTTAACATGATCTAAAGATTCAGGTAACGTGTTGCTTGTATACATTTGAGTAGTTTAAAATACAATTTGTACGTTTTTTGGACATGAAAAGAAGGTCCAAATAAAATGTATTGCTAGTAAGCATTCAATGTATTACTAGCAAGCAATCAAGTAGTTTAAAATACAACTTCGTATCAAAATAGTAATTGCTCTCGTAACGAGTATACTCCAAAATGGGTGGCAAAAATGGGACTTGGGGCAGCTACAGTTGTCAGATTAACTGTTTCTAAACGATATAATAATACTCTTTAAACATTTGTAATTCTACATGAATTATTTGTAAAAGTTCTCAATAGATATGTAATTATTATGTACAGCCTCACATGAATAGCAATAAAATATCATACATTTGTTGTAAAGATATACAGAAAAAATTACAATTCATGCAAATGGAGCTACACTATTCAAGGACAATTGATCCAACAAAGCGTCCCTACCTAGGGATGGCAATGGGGGCGGGGGGCTCTCGGGGCGGGGGTTGGGGCGGGGGCGGGGGGGAATTATTTCCCCCCGCTTAGAAACGGGGCAGGGGGCGGGGGAGTATACCCCCGCCCCATCCCCTGCCCCGCTACCCGCAAAACAAAAAAAAAAAAAATATATATATATATAAATATATATAATATGTAAGTTAATTAGTTATAAACTTATGATAATGATATTATTAGTTAGATGTATTATATAATGTATATTAGTTTATGTAATATAATTGATATTATCAATTATATGAATAATTATGCATGTCTACTAATAGAATTTATTAATTAGTTATACTAAATTTACTAATACATTTATACTAAATTTCTAATTACACTTAATAGAATAACACTTTTTTCTCAAAAAAAAGCACAAACACAATAAAGAATTAGTGATTGCATTTGTACTAAAAGTGAAAACTTGACTATTTTAGTTATATTTATTTCATCATATTGGATTGTATTCAAATAACTTCTATTTGATTGTTTTTATGAATTTCAATTGTAAAATTACATAAATAATAATTTGGTGATGTGTTGATATTTTAGTACTTGATTATTTATTAAAATTTAATTATAATAAAATTTTATTAACCCCGCGGGGCAAGGCGGGGCGGGGGCGGGGGAGCAGGAAACGGGGGACGGGGCGGGGGACGGGGGGAACTAATCCCCGCCCCGTTGCCATCCCTATCCCTACCCAAGTCCGTAAAAATGTTGGTCAGCCACAATTGAAAGAGATTTGAACTTTGAAGGTCAAATTAAGAAGTTGGACAGTTTCAAATTCCCACCCCATTGTCAAATATGTTGTCCGGAAAAAAATGAAGTAGCATCCAAGGAATAGATTACTGGGCCAACACAAGTTACAAGTTAGTTTAATTGATTGTCAAACATATTGTCATTTTTTTTTATAAAAAAAAATCATGTATTCTAACTTTGCAATCAATATGATATTGTCGATGTGAAAATTGTGTTAGTAAATAATTTATAAAAATTTATATAAATAACTTAAAGTCCCGAAATGAGTTGGCCCAATAAGAAGCGTTGGTATTTAAGACCTTTCAATTTATACTAAATAAAAAACAAAAACAAAAATTAGGATATGCCTCGTTTGTGATGGTGATGGAAAGTAAACCTTTCAAATTTTAATTACAAAAAAAAAAAAAGAAGAAGAGATGACCGGTCAACTGAGAATCATGCAAACACAGGAACAAACGCGTTTTCGTTCATTTTATCATCATTATTACATTTGTTGTAATAATAGTCAAAAGCCTGCCTGCCTGCCTTGAACAAGCAAACAACCAACCAACAACACACGGGTCCAAAGTCCAACCTTGAGTCTGACTAACTCATCCAACAAGAACAACAATGCTAGTATAGAAACCTCCAAAATCAATTCCCCGTTATATAATATCAAAAACCCACCAAGAAAACATCCCAAAGTTTCAATCTTTATTATAGAAAAGGGAAAAAAAGTCCAATGAAATATAATTCAGTCCCACTATTCAAGAAAAGTAGTGTGTGAAGCTAATGAAAGATTTTCCAATGGATGATCCTCTGATAACAACTCTTTCCAACTCGGTGCAAGCTCTTGGTAGAGGTTTTGATGTAACATCTGATATTAGGCTTCTTTACTGCAAGGGAGTTCCAGGGTCGAGATTAGTTCATATTGATGAAGAACATACTGAAGATCTTTTGGTGTCTGATGGAGTTACGGTCCCTAATGTTTCTGTTGATATTGAATGCTCTAGAGGGAAGAGAACCACTGAAACCACCCCTGTTTTGAGCTTCCATGAGGTCAGCTATTCAACTACTTTTTCTTCTTTTTAGTGTCTCTATTTTATTTTTTGAATTTTATGCTGTTCTGTTTCTGGATTTTAATTTTTAATTTTTGACGTTTGTTGTTGGGGGGGGGGGGAAGCTAATCTATGAGGTTTGAGTATTAATTTTCTTTGTTCTTTTCTGGGTTGATGAGTTTTATTGTTTCTGAATTATGGTTTTTGGTGAGAAAGCATCCAAGTGGTTGTAATACTTGATTCTGGTACTACAATTTATGTTTCCTGTGGTTTTTTTTGCCCCTTTTCTTGGAGCCTAGTGTAGAGTTATACTTAAATTCATATTGACCGGTGAGATTCAGGTGTTGGTTGCCCCAGAATTTGGGGATTTGAGTGCTTTGTGGAATAATTATGTCCTTTAATTCCTTATGGTCAGATAATGTGTTCCCTATCTTGGGAGGTTGTATGCTTCAGACTATAGATAGATTTTGAAATAAAATCAGCGAATAGGATAATGGACGGGGATGCAAAGGGCGCACTTTCATTCTCCAACCTTGAGCCGTGAGGAATATACCCACTTATTTGATTACTTTATCAAATAGGTTCCAAGTTGACGAGTTCTGGTACTTCTAGGAAGTATCAAGTACGAAAGTAAGACAGATTCTTCATTGACTTGCTTGAAAATAGGCATTTTTAGAGATAACCGTGTCAAAGTTGGATTGGCAGCTGGCAAGGGGCATTTTGTTAGCCGTTCCTCAACAATGGACGTGAGAGAACTATTGGATGTATGCATTGTTAACAGAGTACTCTGGAAGAGTTATGATAGTGCTGAAACATTTGGGCAATGTCCTTACGTGCATTTCTAACCTTTAAGTTTTCCTACCTGCAAGGCAATTTGTTTTGGCAATGTCCTAACTCACATTGCTAACCTTTAGTTTTATCATTCTGGTAAAGAATGCTCATTTTAATGTGAAAATGACTACTCTATAATTTGGTCCATGTCTTTGCAGCACTCTGGGCTTAAATAACATCAGGGTTGGCCATTTGATTTAATTTTTCCCTGTGCGTACACCAGTGGTACTGGTGAGGGTAGTTTACATAAATTTGTTACTCCTGTGTTATTGGTTGCCTAATCGACTATTGGGCATTTGTGGTTGAGTTGTTTCTGTCCAACTTCTGAACTGCTATTGCTGAAGTGCCATTTTCTTGAGTCAATTGCTCATTTTGGTAGGTTTCATTGGGTATTTGACTGTCCAATTGGAGACAGTTGTTGAGATTGTGGGTAGAATTGTGTCCAATTGCTGAAATTTGTTATTTTGATTAGCCACTAGCACCGCTCATGTCTTTGCAGCACTCTGGGCTTAAATAACATCAGGGTTTTGAGTAGTAATAACTTAGTGGAAATTAAAGGTCAAACATTTTGTATTGGGAGATTGAATTGATTTAGCTAAGGTTGAGTAAATATGAGGTTCAAGATTGGGAATAAATAGAGGGGCTAGCAATTTTGAGAAGTTGTGCGTGCCATTGGTGATTTGTCAGTGAGAATTATATTACGGGATTGATGCAATCACATTGAATATTGCCAATGTGAATTCATAGTTGGAATTTGACTAATATATTATATCGGTATCTATTCATCCTTACTCAAGTAACTTCATGAGTTGCCTTTAAATAGTGCTTCCAAGTACTGTCTATAGCCTTTCTGATACATCTGCAAAACTGTGGACTTTGAATGGATATTTAAGCTGATTTTGGCAATGAGTAGCACCATCTTCTTGGAAAACTAGCGTGCAAACCAATACATTTAAATTGGAACTATTAATTGAAATTGATCAATCTGATTGATGCTGGCCTTCAGCCGTACTGATAATACCATTGTTCTTGCAATTGTAAAACTCATCACTTCAGTAATTGGAGTGATAATGCTATATTAGAAATGATGAAGACTCTCAACAACAGCTGAATCAACCAAATACAGACTCACAATTCCACACCATCGAACTAAGGAAAGATTTTCCTCAATTTGATGATTGACAATGTTCTATCCAACCAATGGTTGAAAGAACTGTATACCATTTGATTTTATTTGACACTGAAGGATGTTCTTCAGAGATCCTGATTATACTTCCTTTCTTTAGTTGCCTTCCTATTTCATTTAGTTTACTTGGAGGCCAAGGAACTTTAGTTCACCGGAAATACTACTAAGGGTTGACCTTTAGATTGTATCCTTTAAGCTTTGCATTGACATTTTATATGTAATGATTAGTGAATATCTCATCATCTTCGAGTTCTGCTCATACAATTTTAGGCTTTGTACTAGGCCCTTAATCAAGGTTTTCTCTTGGTTTTCAGCTAAGATCAATGCTTCATCGTAAATTAAACCTTTTATTTGCCTTTTTTTGTGCTTGTGTGAGCTCAATAGCCTGGTCCAAGAAGTCAAATTTTTGACTTTAAGCATTATGAAGGAAGAGGATGCACTAGTTCTCTACTAATTAGCTTAATCTTTAATTTAACTCCTTTTCAAGTTCCCTCATGATCTTGACACAAGATTTAGATGCCTTGCTGCATGTTATCATTCTTGGGAGCAAGTACAAATTTGCAGTGAATAAATTATGGACAATTGTGTGTTGACTATAATGGCTGACTTTTTGAAGAAGCCAGAGAAATTTAGTACTTCATAAATGAAGTTAATGCAACAAGAAATGAAGGAAAAACTTGAAGTAAACAAATCTATGCATTAGGATATTTTTGTATATTGATGTAAAAATAGGCATACTTTACAGACAAACATAAGTAGTTATATCTGTATACCAAACATGCAAGTATGTGATTATGAATATAATTATATGCATCTAGTTGTATCTTAGAGGTCTGCATATGACACATCACAATCAAAATTGCTGCGTAGCTGCCTAACCGGTTTCCTCATGATTCTTATTCATCATGACCAGAAATTGAACTCCATTTTAATTTAATTGTAATTTCGCTGTGAGTGCAATCCCCTTCCTCTTTTTTTCTTGCAAAGCTTCAAATTTTTAATATAGGGTCCATTTGTGAGACTCCTTCCTGTACTTTCCAGCTGTCGCTACTTGATTACTCCTGCTTATGACCCCAGAAGAAGTTTGTATTTAAGTTATTTAAAGCTTGTATTTGGCTAGGTCTCTCATTCAGCATCTTCCTTTTTTATTTTTTCCTTTGAGCTTCAGCATTCATGACTTCTGCTGATTTACCTTTTATAATCTTCATTATTGAGGAAAAATGGTTTACAGTTTCCATTCTTTTTATCTCAGCAGATCTCGACACTCAGTCATTGGTCAGACCAATTATGTCTCATTTGTTTGCTACAACTATCATTGTTTATGCTTTGTTGGTGCACATGTTGTACATTATTGTCATCTTTTTTTCTGGAGGGAACTGCATGATTTGAACTGCTGATTCGAAAATTTATGGTCTTTCTAACTTCAAACGGAAGAAAAGTAGTCCTTCAGTCATGCCAAGAAGCCAAAACTGGAAGTGCTGAACTAGAAAAAACTAAATAATTAGAACTCATGAGGCAATTCAGGACTATATACATTAGAATCCAGGCAAAAGAAACAAAAATTTGCTTGCTGCAAGCTCTTTTATCAATTGTTGTGCCTTTAATCCTTCCATTAATCAAATTTGCACTCTAAAAGATGTGACCACATTATTTTATCTTGACAAGAGCCAACAAAAGGTTCTTTTGTGATTAACTTACCGTGTATGTTAGTCTTTTGTGCTTTACTTTGCTCTTTCTTCATCAGTTTTACCAGCCAGTAAGAAATGCATGTGGAATGTAAGGTACCAA
Source organism: Coffea eugenioides (assembly GCF_003713205.1). Classification (NCBI taxonomy): domain Eukaryota; kingdom Viridiplantae; phylum Streptophyta; class Magnoliopsida; order Gentianales; family Rubiaceae; genus Coffea; species Coffea eugenioides. The sequence continues at coordinate 16,596,504 of NC_040036.1, forward strand.
AGCAGAAAAAACAAGGCCTGTGCTTATGTAGACTGTCCACTCCTGTGGTTGATCAATGTATAACAGAGTGCATTCTGCTTTGAGTTTGCAGATGGCAAAATACTTCAATGATAAGGCAAAGATCTCCGGATCTGTTCCACTCGGAAGCTTTAATGCCATGTTCAATTTTACTGGATCTTGGCAACTTGATGCAGCAGCTACAAAATCCCTAGCTATGACAGGATATATCCTGCCTTTATCTATTGTCAGATTAACGAAAGTTAATCTTGTTTTGAGGGATGAAATCAAGCGTGCTGTTCCATACTCTTGGGATCCAGCAGCCTTAGCAAGGTGAAACCTATGACCTTGGCATAATGACTTCTGCATAAGTCTCCTCTTGCCACTTAAATAATGTGATTGTGTCTTTGCTGTATAGGATTTTCAAGAATGTTGGTTAAATTTAAACTTATTTAGAATTGCACATTGCAACTTAACATAGATCTTCAGTGGTGAGTTAGGATATGCAGTAATATATTGTCATTTGGCCCACTTTTGCCTTCAACATACCAAGAAAAAGACAGAAGCAATGTTGAAGTTGAAAATTTTGTTTCATCTTCATGGTGCTTGTTCATTCCTTAGTCTCATTCTTATGAGTTGTAGATACACATCCAGTTGTCTTTAATAAATCAAATTATTTATGCCAATGGAGTCTTGGAATTCTGTTGACCTTTTTCTTCCAAGAACAAGAAATTTATAAAGGTGTCTGTAACTCATTAAGTGCTAGCGAGTTGTTTGTGTCCAAAAACTAAAAAGTGAACCTGCATATGAGACAAACTTGGCTGTGTTTCCTTGCAACAACCAGAGAAAACTCTGCAACCAATATATCTCAGAATTGCACTGAGATATAGAAATTAAAAAGCTATTAATGTAGTTTAAGCTTCCTTCAAACATATTTTTGAGCAAGGCTGGGACTACTACAATGTGAAAATGCTAGAAAGTTCTTCCACATAGATATCTGCAAGAATCAAATTAAGGAATAAAATCGAGACCACTTCTTACCAACACATAGTAATGAAGCAGGAGTAATTCAGAGTGTTATGCATCTGGATTTCTGCTAGTCTTCATGAGTTTGCTATATCAAGCTTCTGATGTCAAAAGTCCTCTTTCAGCTTTATTGAGAATTATGGCACCCACATTGTCACCTCTGCAACAATTGGTGGAAGAGATGTTGTTTATATCAGACAGCACCAGTCATCTCCTTTATCATCATTGGACATTGAAAACTATGTTAAAGATATTGGAGAGCAGAGATTTTCTGATTCCAAAAGCCTCCCAAGTGCAGGCCCCTTGAAATATAAGGACAAGGTTAGTGTAACATTACTTCACAACTATCTCACATAAGCATATGATTTTATGAGGTATTTGCATGACCTAAAGAAAACTGATTAAAAGTTTTGTTCAGTTTATCAAGTACCATTCTGCTTTGCACCTACATTCTTGTGTTTTGGATATGGATCTTATCATTTTGTGCATTAACTGAATGGAAAATTACTTTCATGTGCAGGATGTTACAGTTATCTTTAGAAGAAGGGGAGGGGATGATCTTGAGCAGAGTCATGCCAAGTGGGTGAAAACTGTAGAAACAGCACCAGATGTGATCAATATGACATTTACTCCCATTGTTTCTTTGCTTGAAGGGGTACCTGGAATAAAGCACTTGAGTCGGGCCATCGAGTTATACTTAGAGTGTAAGATCTTGTCCTCTATTCACTCTTATATTTTCTGTATAGACTACTTTTAAGACAGTAGACATGATTCTGGTGAGCTTTGTGCTATAGGTAGGCAAAAGCTTCTAGAGAATGTTTCATGTTTTAGGTCTCATTGTTATCCACTACATAGAAATTTGCCCTTTCTGCACTCACTTCCATAGTATATACTGCAAAGAAATTTTTCTAGCAATTATGTGAGTATTGAGATTGTATTTATGCATGCTATGTTCCCCCTGCTATGCACATCAGCATATTTGGCTTTGTGACAGCCTTGGCTTTTTAGATTGGGGGACGTCTACAGTTTGGTGTTCATACTGTTGCCAGCTCTTGCTATTGCTCTATGGTTCAGTATCCTGGTGCAAGTTTTAATATCCAAATCTCTGAAGAATAAAATTCAGAAAATTTTCAAAATTAAGGTGAATCTATTATTGGGGACCAACCTGTTCATTGAATTCTCAAGACACTACTGATTTTGGCCAATTGGTTTGTGGGATATTTTTGTTACTGTAATGGAATATCATATTACCACTCTAGTGTAGCTGGATATAGTATATTTGTTTTGCTAAAAAACATCAAGATTAAAACAACACATATTGTTATTTCTTTTCAGGCACGATACTCCTTTTATTTTCTGTGTTCCAGAATCCAAGTTCAAGTTGTCTCATTCAGTTTTTGATTGTAAAACTACAATTTATTGCTAAAGTTTGTCACATCCAATAATTATCCCTCAGGCATTAAGAGAGTGTAACTTGCAAAAATGCTCTCTCTTCCTTAAATTACAAGAGACTTTGGTTTACTTGTTTTATTTTGTTGCTCGCAGATAAACCACCTATAGAGGATTTGCAGTATTTCTTAGATTTCCAGATTGCACGAGTTTGGGCTCCAGAGCAGAAGAACCTTCAGAGAAAAGAACCTGTTTGTTCATCTCTGCAGTTCAGTTTGATGGGCCCCAAGCTTTATATTAGTCCAGATCAGGTATAATTTAAGGAATATATATAGTTGTTTTATTAATTGCAAGAATAGCTTTGGTTTATCTTAACTTGAAAATTTTGAGTTGTGACTATGGTTCTGGCAATGCCTCTTCCTTGTTACTTTAACTTTCTCCATCCAGAAATATTGGCAAGGAAAGAGAACAAGGGCAAATTAGTAATGAACAAGACAATTTTTTCCCAGCATGCTTAGCTGATCATTTATGTGGTTGTAACATTTGCAAGCAGTACTTCCTTGAGCGTGTAGTAACAATTAATACAAATACTTTGTGCAAATTGACGTTTCACATTCCTCGATTGGCAAAAATGAATGTTGATGTTTTCAGTATATGTACCTAGAGTTTTAAAACTAAATATGTTTTTACACAAAGTTCAATACTAGATGCAAGAAACCAGTATTAGAAAGGTAGGAGGTGATTTGGAAGAATAGAGATGGATTCTTATGTTGCATAACCATATTGTAGGGGCAACTTGAGGATTCTCCTAATCTTTTTAATTTCTGAACTTCAATTGAGACACCTTCTTGAAGGCAGCAGGTCCATTATATTGGTGGTTGATTGATTAAGTGAATTGTTGTGGAATCACAAATTGTAACAGTGAAAACAAGCAATTGCACAACAGTTGAGCCTAATCATGCACTAAAAACTAAAAGCTTCAAGTGACGTTACCATTTGGCTTATTGTAGCTTGTGGAAACCTGTTGTTTTCGTGGGTTGATGGAATAACTGCCATGGTGTTACAGGTGACAGTTGGACGTAAACCTGTTACTGGACTTCGGCTCAGCCTGGAAGGCAATAAGCAAAATCGTCTTGCAATCCTTTTGCAACACCTAGTTTCTCTACCTAAAATCCTGCAGCCACATTGGGATGCACACATGGCTATTGGTGCACCCAAATGGCAAGGTCCTGAGGAGCAGGACAGTCGATGGTTTGAGCCAATCAAGTGGAAGAATTTCTCTCATGTAAGTACTGCACCTATAGAGCATACAGAGACGTCTATAGGGGATCTTTCTGGTGTTCATATTGTCACTGGGGCTCAGCTAGGTGTCTGGGACTTTGGTGCTAAAAGTGTGTTGCACCTTAAGCTTCTGTTTTCAAAAGTACCAGGATGTACTATAAGGAGATCTGTATGGGACCACAGTCCCGCTAACTTGTCTGCCTCACAAAGGCCTGATGGCTCTTCCACATCAGTTTTAAATCAGAAAACTGCTGATGAGAAAAAGGGTGATGGCTCAAGCCAAAGCGGGAAATTGGGAAAGATAGTTGATATGACGGAAATGTCAAAGGGGCCGCAGGATATGCCAGGACACTGGTTGGTCACAGGTGCTAAATTTGGTGTGGACAAGGGAAAAATCATGTTACGTGCGAAGTACTCCTTGCTAAACTACTGATGGATGATGCTGCTTGTAGTTTACTTGTTACCCTTATCCCATTTGCCATCTGTTCTCTTCATTAGAAAAGCAAAATTGAAGTATTCTTTGTACTGTTGACTACCATGTTATTCTTCTGTACATTATTGTTCATTATAGCTATTCATTTTGTAGTTGAGCTGCAGTTTCTTGGTTGTTTTGGTTTGTATATTAGGAAAATTTTTCAGGACACCTGTTGAATAAAAATTAGTGGCTGTAGTTACTTTGTGAAATGCATTTATTACCAAATTCCTCTTTTGTTTCTTGAACAAGTACTCGCATCTTGTGCTCTATCTTTTTCTTTGGCTTTTGCTGATCTTCTTGTAGCTTTCTGGTGAGGTAGAATCATTAGTGTTAGGTGAATATGTTTGCATAGCAGACTTGAAGTGCTCTCTGCTACTGTGCTCTAGCTGGGCAGATTGTGTATCCTTGTACTGACAGGTTAGAGACTGTCTTTTATTTTATTTATTTTATCTGTTTTTATTTTGTCATTTGGGAATCCAAATCCAGTCTTAAGATCAGTGATGCTCTTGCCCGTTTTTTGCTTGTTTGATTTGTTATTTTTTCTGTTTGATTTGCCTGTTTTTTTGTTTGTTTGTTTGATTTGCTTGTTTTTTACACCATTTATTCTGATCTTTTCTTTTTATTTTGAAGTAGTTAATAGCATTTATGCCCTTGATCTCAGTCAAGGCATTCAAAGTAACCTTCCATCGATTTTCTTCAAACAAAAATAATGGTTCCAGTTAAGCCTTCTATCCATCTCCATCCACATGCTGCCGCTTGATAAATGATCAGGGAATAAGGACTTTAAGGCATGTTTTAAAATATTTCGAGGACCTTTAATGGAAAGAAAGACACGACAAGGACCAGAGTGCCAAAAAATTATCATATTCTATTGGACTGATTTCACTTTGCATCCCTAAATTTATATTTGGTTTTCACTTTATACCCTAAATTATAATTTGGGATGCATTCTAAACTCTCAAATCCATCTCACTTGAGTCCAATTGTTAAAACCATAGGCAAATCTAACTGAATTAAGGAGTGCACATACAACGTAGGATTGTAACAATTGACCATCATTAGAAGGGCTAATTCAAACTTTTGCAATTGTTGCGCTCAAGCATTATGTGCACGCTCTTTGAGTCAATTAGTTCTGCTTACAAATTTAATGATTGGACCCAAATGGAACAATTCAAGAGTTTTTAAAGTACAATGTGTTCAAAATTAAAATGTAGGATATAAAAGTAAGAATTAGGTACAAGTTAAGGAGGTGCAAAGTGAAATTAGCCGTATTCTACTTTTTATTTCTAAACTTTGTCTTCTTTTTTTCGATATGTCAGTGTCCGCAAAAGCAGAGGACATAAACACTCAATAAGATTAGGCTAGATTAGGTTATAGGACATCTACCGTTGCAGGAAAAAAAAAAAACACTCAATAAGAAATTCCAAAGGCAAGAAAATTAAGTAACCAAATTTTCCCTGGTGGAAAGAAATGTCCAACAAACAGGAATATATGCTTTCAAATAAATTAATAATTTTCAAGAAGTAGAAAAAACGAAATAAATGTTTGGAATATTTTACATTTTAATTATCTATTGTGTTTTGATTTTCTATTTTATTGGTGGTTTTTTAAGAGTTGTAAGGTTAAACACTTTTATTAATTTAGACAACTATTATATTGTTTTTTTTTGTTAATCTAATTCTATTATTCTTTTTTCTTACAAGTACAAGAGGGTTACGTTATCCTATATATCCGACCTCATTCTATAGATTAACCAATTAGCTGTTAACTGATTAAATAGAGTTGGGGTATGGAATACAATTTTACTAAACCCGACTACTTGCGATTAAGGTTAGCGAAATTGCAAATGAACTGATTTCTTGATCCATAAACACCCCTATTGCTCATGTAACATATGGACAAATTTCACCAATCTTGGCCTCCTACAACTGTTGACTACATGTCTTCTTCTATCAATATTGTGCCGGTCGGTAACAGTATGTTAGTCTGATGCGTAAATTACATTTTATCCTCATACAGTTTAGTACTTTATCATATAACCCCCTAATAGTTTAAAACCTACATATAACCCCCTTATAGTTTGAGCAAATGTATCACAATTAGTTTTTTTTTTGTTAAAATTAATGGTCAACAGTAAAAAAAAATCCAAGTCTAACTAATAACTTAACAAATTCACTCTTTCACTACTTTTTCTCTTTTTCAAGGCGTCAATGAATTCTTTGTGATTCATCTTTTGACGATCCTTGTTTAAGCCATGTGTGCAGATTACAATCGATGTTACTCTACTATCAATCATTATAACTGCTTCATCGTTCAAGGGATTGTGACCGTGATTACCTCTTTTAGAAAAAACAGTATCAAAATGCACTGCTAAATGGTAGCACCATGAAACCAACGAACCAACAATGCCAAAACTCCTAATGTTGAGTTCGGAAATTCCCTCAACATATGGCACTTTTGAGGATATTGTTAGCACAAAAAAAGACACGCATAGTGGATGCTATTTTAACACATATAAAAATATGTGAGAAGAGGAGGAAAATAAATACAGAACAAATACTCAATAATTTTATTCAAAATTCAACAATAACAATATCAAGTCGTAACTTTTCGCTTATGACAACTCACAAATTAAAAATTCTTAGAGGCTTTTTCTCAACTCAACTCTCTAAGACTCAACGCAACTCTTCAAGTAACAATATACTAGACTAGTAGTATTTATAGATTGTAGAACTTTCTGAATAAACACAATTGCAAACCAAAACTTATTTGGAACTGACTTGAGATTTTCTATCCAATATGGAAACTAAACAAACGGGACACTGATATAAGAAACTAAAAAAATTAGGAGATAAACAAATAGGATAGTTTAGTTTAATTACATCATTACCTCTCTTAAACTAAACTCTCTGTTGTAGTAATTTTTAATGCCATATCAAGCGTAAATCTCCATAAATAATTCAATCGCTGTATGAACGATATGCTGCTTCAACTTGTAATGGATCATCAATTTCATCGTCACTTGTGATAGTGGATGAAACTTGTACTTCTTAAACAATTTCTTGACTTGATCACTTTTGTTAAAAAAACTCAAATATGTTCCCCCGTTCTTGATTTAATAACCCATTATTTAATTCATCCATATCATCAAGAAAATCTCCCAACACCACAAAATCATAATTTTCACTAATTAAGTTTTTAACATCGCCATATTTTTTTAAAATTTTTCTAGACTAATAATTGCATCAACTTTAGTAGTACCACAATCTTCAATTAATTTGTCCATTCCATAATTGATCTCAACCAATTCAACTATTTGATTTTCTTCATCAAATAAATTATCAACTCCCACAAAATCAAGAATTTCTATCTCATCATGATCTTTAATCACATCATTAATTTCACTAATGATTTCTTTCTTTTTCTCAATCACTTGTTAAATTTCTTTTTGAACTACAATTTCTTCATTTCAAGTGCACACATAATTTCTATAATTTTTTCTTTCTCTGCATCATCCAAATTTTTCTTCTTTCTCATCATAAATTTTTCTTCTCTACCATGACTACAATAAGAATTCATAAAAAAATTTCCAAACCTCCTGGCCCTCTTTGCATGTATAAATTTTTTGACTACATGTAATGATCCAATTAACTATTCTTCTCCAATTCTTTGACTGCACTACTTGATAATTCTCCGACTTCACTTAGGTTAGATATGAGTTTTTTTTTATTGTCAGAATTGAAATTTCTTGGATCTATTGGGCAAATCTCACCATAAAATCTAGACTTGAAACAATTAATCAGTAGTTCTGGTGATTAAAAGCATGTAAATGTCTTTTTGGGACTAACAATGATTTTATCATATTTTTTAAATATATAATTTAGAGATTCACAGTATAATTTTTATCTGCTTTTCAGACCTATTCTTTGACATCTGTGTATGGTTGATGTTGTAACTTCTGTCATTAATGCAGATTTTAATAAAATTATGATGTTTTAAAAAGAAAACTTGCTGATTAAGGTAAATTTTCCTCTATTATAACTTTGAATTCAGACATTTTGGTAACATTCCACCAAGCCCCGATGAACTCATACCGATTTTGTTATGCTAATGTTATTGCAGAGCATGCAATAATTGAGATTAAAAACTTAAATAATTCAAAATGGACAAATTTAAAATCAACTGGTTAAGCATACGTCTAAGAACATCTGACTCATTAGCCGACTACTTCTGGTCCCGCCGATTCAAGAACTCAATTAAAATGTATTGCAACATGTGAATTTCAAAGGAAATGTGAAGGAAATTGAAGAGTACAACTTGAAATTAAACTTGTCGTCAGTGGAAAATAACTCGACTGATTGTTTGCTTCAGTAAAGAAAAGAAACTTGATTGATTGATTGTTTAAACAAGAAAACAAAACTTGACTGATTAACTGTTGCAACAAATGATTGAAAGAAAATTCGACATAGAGAAATTTGATCTCAATTTTAAGTCCTAGATAAACTAAAGAGATTCTTCAAATTGTCAATTTGTGTGTTGTAAGAACTATGTCTTCTTCCTCCTTTCCAAGTACTTGTACTGGGAAACTACCTAATTATCAATTCAGTAACAGCCACTGATGGTAACCATTTTTTGTACTCTTTTCTTATTTTCTACTACTTTGAGAGGCACCACGTACTACACCAAATAATCAGCAACTATTATGCTCAACTTCGTTCTATCAGACACTACTCCCTTGTTTTAAAGGAAAATGACACCTTAAACATATGCTTCATCGATTGCCACATTCCATGACAATCTTATCTTACCATCTGTCGATGAAATTGCAACTGTGATCAACAGCGACGCATTTTTTTTTTTTTTTGGATAAAAAGAAAATATTATTAACTAAATTGCTGGGAATCGTCTAGCGTGACTGATGAACTTTGCTGATTTCATCTTGCTGGATTACCTATCAGTGATAACTTTCACCAATATCGTCCATCTTGCCTGACCAATTGTATGGCTGCTTAACATGGGCTGATTTGGCTCAAAATTAACTCGTACCCTATAGGTCGATGTTATCAACTTTAATACGTGAAAAATCTGATTGGCAACACCAAGATCGGTAACATTGGGAAATGGCACTTTGGACTCATTGTCAAAAAACTAGAGCTTCAATCGATAAGAATGCACATATGGGAATCTTCATTGTTACAAACATCAGCTTTGGACTAGGATAGGAGCATATTATAATCTAGGTGCCATCTAGCGCATCGAAATATCGAAAACTGAATCTTGACATTAATCTTGAGTCTGCTAATCCTATTCGGAATTATAAACTACGGCAAATTACACTTCACCCCCTGTGGTATAGCTAATTTTTACATAACCCTCCTATAGTTTTAAAAGTTATATGTAATCCCCTCATAGTTTAAATTAAAGTATCAAAATGATGGAAAGCATCATTCGTAACGAAACTTATGAAATTATTAAAATTACCCTTGTTTAAAAACTTAAATGATTGATGTAATCAAAATATATAAACATAATATACATTACACTCTGATCCCGTATGATTTTATATTTTATCATATAACCCCTTATGATTTAGTGTTTTATCACATAACCCTCTTATAGTTTTCAATATATGTACATAACTCCCATGTGGTCAATAAATAATTTTCAACTCTACATAGGGGTATTTTTGATATTTCCGTTGATTCCGTTATAGATTGCAAATTCCGACACTTCCACACTTTAATCCAAATCATGAGAGAGTTATGTATAACTTTTGAAACTATAGGGAGAGTTATGTAAAAATACTAAACCACAGGGGGATAAAATGTAATTTGCCCTATAAATTATAAAACATAGAGAATTGTAAACAGTTTCACTTTTTGATCACATAGCTTTTGTAATAATCATTTTTTTTTAACTAGATAGTTGACTTCATTCTTATCTTCAGTAGGTAATTTCTCTTACTAGAGACGAAACACTGATTTTTAACTTTTTTTTTTTTTTTGCAATTCTCTTGCATCCTACCAATTTCAGCTATCGTTGTTTCTTCAAAAATTGAGACCCTGGATCAGTAAAAACTTCCAAGCCCCTCCAACTTATTGTGACTTTAATTACTAATGTAGATTCAAATATTAATACAAGTTATCTCTAAAGTGATACCATAATCTATACAAGATTTAAAAAGAGAACAATACTGTGTGATGTAAACATACAATGTCACTTTTTTAAAAATTCTAATCTACCCTTAATTCAAAGGCACATTAGTCCCAATATATTCTAGAAAAAACTTCCTAGAGATCAAATTACGACTTTCTTGTACTAACTCCCTCACATTCCTCCTTTTTCTTCATGAATTTTTAAATACAATAACTTCCTCTAAAGTAATAACTAGATTTTTTTAGATAAATACATATATGTCTACCATGTTATGTAACTTAACTTGAAAAAATAATCATACATTTTCTCGAAATAAGCACACAGCTAGGATGTGCAAAAGTACTAGCAATAATAAAGAGACGGTAAAGTTCCCCTTATTTAATTATTGCACCAGTGTGATAATCTACTTTATTGTAACTGCACAAATACATAATGATCTATGTTCTTTGTACTAATAGGACTATTGGCTTTTAATTTTGAGTATATATAACTGATCATCAAGGCGTTTGAATCCAGAAAAGTTCTCACGTTACACCATGAAATTGCCACTTTTAGCTTCGAGTTATACATGTTATCCACAAAGAGTATAACCATGCAAAGAATACCACCTATCACTTTTGTTACAAGAATTGAAATATACAACCTCCCATGCTAATTTTGTGTCGGCCTTCCCACAAAATTCTGAACATATGTTTTCTTGTGAGCATACTTTAGCGTATCAAAACTTTTGGACTGTTAATTTGTGACAATACTCCTCAAAATGATCTCCGTTGCAAAATTGGATCAACCAACTTCCTTTCTTCTTGAAAGATTATACATTGGCAAAATTGTGGATGCATCAGCCACAGAAATTTGCCGTTCTTATCCATCTATGACGACAGGAAAATATGACAAAGATGCTGAATTTGATTAGGGAATACATAATTGCTTCTATGAAATGCAGATAAATATTAATGTAGCCAAGTTGGCACTATCACATAGAAAAAGACGATGCTTATGGGTCGTCTTTTTCTAAGCATGTCTTTTTCTATATGATAGTGCCAACTTGACCACATTAACATTTATCGTTTGTTTTCGTTTCCGTATGTAACTATAATTGATACTGCTTGGACACTCCCTGGTACTGTTTCTTAGTGGTGAAAATGAAAAACTTTTACAAAATATTTGTACTGAAACATAAATGATTTCTTTTATTTTTAATTTCTTTTGAAACCTGTGTGTCCAATTTTTATATCATCACACATACTAGTGAAACTTCAAATTAGAACCTTTTGCTCTAGTGCAAAGGCAATATGCACAAACAGCCGTGTATATACAATTTCATGCCCCTTATTCTTGTTTTTGTTTTTCCTCACTATCGATTAATAGACCCTTCCATACTTACAGCTGCCAATTATTGTCAGGTTTACTAATTGGAATGTTCTATCTGTCATGAAATTGAAAGTTGAGGTATCCTGGCAAAGTTTAATATGGTTGCTTAGTAATTTTAATCCTTTGAAAGGAACACAAACTTCGGCACTCAAAGAGGTTAAAGATGAAATTTCTACAATTGAATGATGGTTGACGTGATCACAAATATTTTGGTGGAGGTTTGGATATTGTACACATTCCCATTTTTTTATATCAAAACGAAAGATTGATAGACCCCTCTAGTGGGAACTTGAAAGGGATAATGTTGGCGTTTCTGTAAGCATAGAGTAAATGTAACTTGTAAAATGCAGTAATGTCGTATTGATTATCGCATTCATGCACTTACATAATGCAAGTTTCTGTCAAAAGAAGCATGAAGCATGAAATTACATAATTGAACTATTTTGTAAAATTCTAGAATTGAAGACTGTACATCTTTTTTTTTCTTTCCTTTCTAGATTGTGAAGTTATATATTTCTTCTACAACTCAATCAATTATAATCTGACAACGATAAACTGAGTTGTTATAGTTACTCTGAATTTTTATGTATACCCTGAGGTAAATTTCCACTGATATTCTTAACTGAAAATTGTTTCCAACTACAGACAATTATGTTTAGCTTTCTTGTTTTTCTCGTCTCCTAATTGCAAGACAAAGAGTGACGCCGGAGGAGATCTACTAGTCGCAATTGACAAAACAAATTAGGTAAGATGTGGACGAAGGCTGCGACTTAAATCATATCTGTTCATTCCTTTTTCTTGCTTGTTTTTGTATTACCTCCACCCTTAAAGCTGCTCATTATGGACAAAGACACCAATTCATGGTTGTTGAATAAGTTAATCTTTCGCAGGGCTCTACTCTGTGTAGAATAATTAATGCCGTATTAATTTCAAGATTATTATTAAGGCTGTATTAATTTTGTATAATATTCATGTGCCGTCACGGGATTGTGTTCGACTGTTTCATCAATGGAATATTTCTTTTCCTAGCCGGCAACGTTCCAGTGGGTGTAGCATTTGTTTGTTTGGAAAAATGGCTGAAATGAATCTAAAATGCAGACAACTTTGTCTTTTGAGTTGGCCGAGAGGGTAGAGTTGGTGTCATGTCTTTTTACCAACTCAGATTCAAGCCTCTTTTGGGACATCTGTCCGTTACATAGGACTTACCTAGTACGAGTTATTACATAGGGCGGGGTTTACTCAGTGCGCCCTCTTGGGTAGCGGCTACGGGTTTTCGAGTAGCGACTGTGGTTTTTTTGTCAAAAAAAAAAAAAAATGCAGACAACGTCCATAATATTTATAGTTTGAACTCAAGTTCTATATATAATTCAACTTGCTACTCGTACTTTATTCTTGCATTAGGATCAGGGAACTGAAGAAGTATAGGAATGGTATTTTGAAGAAATCCACATTTCACTGCTCCACAATTTTGTGTATTTATTTTTTTTAAGACATGCATCAATATTGACCTTTTGTGTATTAATGTGGTTGTTTCGGTAGGGGAAACATGGGCTTATTGAAGGAAAGGTGGATTGGAAAGGAAGAGCAGCAACCAAGGATAAGCATGGAGGAATGCGAGCTGCATTGCCAATATTAGGTAATAACATTTGTTTACCACCAAATTATCAGGGAGTACTTCAGATGGTAGTCATAATTACCTTAAAAACTATGGTTGATTGTTTATACTTTTGAGGTTTTTTTTTTTCCAAAGATAGGAAGACCGGTAAAATATTAGCATTGAATATTCAATTTTCTTTACGTAGAAGTAGAAGTAGAGGAGATTCTTGGATCAGCTAAATCCGTATTGAACTTTTTCGGGTTAATCTATTCTATTTTGGTTTCATATACTGGGGGAAAAACTAGCGTCTTGAACCCAAATAGATTAAAGTTTTCTTTTTAAATTCCCTTGGATGATAAACAAGTCAAGCGTGACAGTTTTCAACCTCAAAAGAAACCTGATTGGTGATTCAACCCCTTTTGCGGCATTATGGGTTATGCCACAGGTACATTCATGTTTGCCAACATGGCGGATTTGTCAATGGCAGTCAATGGGACGACATACTTCAATGGGGTTATGAACTTGAATATAGCAGATGCAGCTAACCAAATAACAAACTATTCGGGCACTAGCTACATCCTCACCATCCTTGTGGCAGCCCTTGCAGACACCTATCTTGGAAGATTTAAAGCCATTCTCATAACGGCATGTATTGAGTTTTTCGTAAGTACTCTTCATTTGTAACTAATCCTATAATTTCATGAATGATTTAGAAATTTGAGGTAATAAGTGGTACAAAGATTTTTGGAAGGTCCAAAAGGGATCTTGAATGAATCTTTTAACACTCACATATTAGTTAAAGATTTTTTTTTTCCTTAATCTCTTTAAAATGCAAAAAGATGGCCATTTGTGACTAAACCAAATCTGCTCAAGTGTTCGATCTATCTATGCTTATTTGAGTATCAAAATACATTGCTATTTGGAAAAATGGTGAGTGTTAAATGGTGAAAAGTCCTTGAAAGTAAGTTGTCATGTTTATTCTTGAAAGTGAGGTTCTGTCTTTACAATGTGATCTATGTTCCAGGGACTTGGATTATTAGCCCTACAAGCTCACTATGCCAAGCTGAGACCACCCCTCTGCAACAATCGTGATCCAAATGCTCATTGTGTTGAAGTGCATGGTGGTGATGCTGCGTTCTTGTTTGTTGCCCTTTACTTAGTTGCATTAGGAAGTGGAGGAATAAAAGCTGCACTGCCATCACATGGTGCTGATCAATTTGAAGAGGATGATCCAAAGGAAGCAAAGCAGATGTCAACATTATTCAATTGGTTACTATTAGTCGTATGCATTGGTGGGGCGATAAGCGTAACTCTTATAGTATGGATACAAGACCACAAAGGTTGGGATATAGGCTTCGGCTTAAGCACCTTTGCCATGTTCCTAGGTATTGTAGTTCTTGTTGCTGGTTTGCCGCATTACCGTATACATGTTGTGAAAGGAAGTAGTGCCATCACTGAAGTCATTCAGGTTCATTAAAAGAGATACTTTTTCCTTCATTCAAGAAGCTGGTTTGTCTATACTGGTATATTGAAAATTTTGTTTGTGTCGATGCGTTTTGTTGTTTTATAGGTCTATGTAGCAGCGTTCCGTAATAGAAAGCTTCAACTCCCCGATGATCCCTCTATGTTGTATGAAATGAGTTTAGACAATGAAGCTGCAACAAAAGCAGAATTTCTACCTCACACTTCTGATTTGAAGTAAGTTTTTGAGATTGGTGCAAAATCTATGATCAATAACATACAAGGAATGCAATCAGTATGTCTTTCAATTTATTGTTTCGCTGACAAAATGTTAGTGAACTTTCTCTAGGTTCTTGGACAAAGCAGCCATCCAGACGCCACCAACAGAATCTGAAGAAACAAATCCTTGGGAACTTTGCCGAGTGACACAAGTAGAAAATGCAAAGATTCTTCTGAAGATGCTTCCTATCTTTTGTTGTTCCATAATTATGACCCTATGCTTAGCCCAACTCCAAACCTTTTGTGTTCTGCAAGGTACCACCATGGACACAAATATTACCAAACATTTTCAGGTACCACCTGCTTCTCTCCCCATCATTCCAATCATTTTCCTGATCATTCTTGTACCCATCTATGATGGATTAATAGTTCCATTTATCCGGAGATTCACTGGTCTCCCCACTGGCATAACTTATTTGCAACGAGTAGGCGTCGGCCTGGTTCTTTCTGCCGTGTCAATGGCAGTTGCTGCATTTGTGGAAGTCAAGCGAAAAAACGTTGCACGATCTCACAACATGCTTGATGCAATCCCGCTACTCCAGCCATTGCCCATCCATGTCCTTTGGTTGTCATTTCAGTACTTCATATTTGGGATAGCTGACATGTTTACATATGTTGGACTTCTTGAATTTTTCTATTCTCAGACACCTAAAAAGCTAAAAGCCCTTTCTTCCTGTTTCTTGTGGACCGCAATGGCAATTGGGTATTTTTTGAGCACCATACTCGTCAACATAGTTAATGGCGCAACAAAGAGAATCACAAAAAGTGGAGGTTGGTTGGCCGGCAACAATCTCAATAGAAACCATTTGAACCTCTTCTACTGCCTACTTTCAACATTAAGCATAATCAATTTTTTGATCTACTTGTTCTTTGCCATGAGATACAAGTACAGGCCACAGACTATAGATGTTTCGGATGAGGCTAAGCCAAATGAGCTGGAGAAAGTTGACCCACAGAATTAAAAAGGAATCCAACGGAGCTGAAATGCATTTAGTTTCAGTAAACATGGAAATCGAAGTTTTTTTATTGTAGAAGGTCAATGCAGGATAAGAAAATTACGTATTTCAATTGTTCATGAGCATTGTAATAAAAATTCACTTCAGAAAGAAAAACTGTCCATATGAGCTAGTATTCTCTCTCTCTCTCTCTCTTTTGTCCACATGAGTATTCAACTATTCATATGAGGTTAGGATAATCTCCGTTGGATTTCTCTCCATTGCTAATACATTTAAATAACTAGAACTTTATAAATCATCCGATTGTGTCATTACTTTTCTTTTAATATCTAGATCAACATACTAAAAAATGATATTGATATTCTTTTGACAATATTTTGGCTTTCAATTTACGTGAAACATTTGAATGATGAAAAATGAGTTAAAATTATAACAAAATTTATAGTAACTAATCAAACGGTAAAATTTAGTCAATTTCATATGAAATTTTATATATAACATATACATAAGTGACAAAATATATTATGAATGGTGTTGATTTTTAAAAGTAGTTTTTAAATTAATTTTATTAGAGTGTAATGGAGGGAGATTCTTTCTATTGTAATGGAAAGATGCTTAGCCTATTTATTTGTATTCTTTTCTCCTTGTGCCTTAGATCAGTGTGGTTGTTGGTTCCCTACAGCTAAATTTTAGCACTAAGTGATCCCGAAACCGAATCCACTAGCTCAATGCCTCTTTAAACAAAAAAAAAAAAAAAAAAATTCTCTAACCACTAATTACTCTCATGAGCCTGAGGGAGAGTTTGATAACTCCATTAAGCAATTAAACTTAATGCACGAAATCCTTTTCCTATTAAGCTTGTTTCATGGCATAATTTGTTTACATTTCAATATATTATAACCTACTTAATTTGTATATAATGTTTTAATGTGAAAGTTGTATCACTTGGTTGGTGAATTATTGAACTAGTGCAATAATCTTCGATCACAAAAATTATGTCAAACTTTTACATGTTTTCATACATATACACATAGTCCCTCTCACTCACCTGCACTTTTACACATTCTCTCTCTCCCTCTCTTTCCCTCTCTCGGATAAATAAGCACAATTATTTTCTTTAACGACATATGCTTTAAAACATAACCCCTCCTTCAAACACATAATATATATATATATATATATATATATATATATATACATATATTTCTTTTCTTAGACACACATGTTCACACATGAAATACGTACTCTCTCTCACGCAAACACACAAAGGCACTTTCCATATTACGTCCTGTTGTCCGAGTGAAGATGGTGGAGTAGGCAGCGCCTCAATGCCAAGATGAGCTGCCATTCTTTGCAGGTGCTCGGCATTCCTTTTGTTCTCCTTCTTACCCTTCTTCACTTTAGCCTCAATGCACATCAATTTGTCCAAAATCTTCTTCCATGGAGGCTGATTATCTACTGGCCGTGGAGGTGGTTGGGAAGATGAGGCTTGCGCCGGAATTGGTTGAGAAGTGGAAGCTCTTGCACCTTGTTCAGCTTGTTGTTGAGAGGGCTGCCCTTCTCCTCCTTGTTGTACTCCACTTCGCCCCTCGCCTTGCACCAAGTTCCTTCCAAAATTGAATGAGATTTCCAATCTCTGGCATATAAGCATATCCAAAGCACTTTAGGAAGGAATAGGAGGAAGGGTGAGGTTGGTCAAATCCACTCCAGCCTTCTCAAAAGCTAAAGTGAGAAATCAGGCATATGGGGAAAGCATGATGTGGATCTCTGCTCCTAACCACCATGTACATGTGGCTAATAACAATGCTTCCAACAAAATAATCTTCCCCGGTTCCACCCTAGTGATCATCTTATCCAAGAAGCAAATATCACTCATGCGAGCCTCATTAGTTCCACTTGCTCTTGGAATGATGTTGGAAGAAAACAAGTACAAGATCAATCCATGCTTGGCTTGGAATGAAGAAGTAAGCATGGATTGCTTTCTGATCTTGCGAGTACTAGTGTATCCAGCTTGTAAATGCCCAGGAGCTTCCACAATCCTCCAATCACTAGGAGGTGTGAAGGACTTCTTCAAATCGACAGGATCACCCTTCTTGGCTGCCCACCAGCCAATCTTGCGAGTCCACTTGATGGATATGAACTTCTTTCCCCCCAACTTTGGTTGTGATATCCTCAAGGCGAAGTGGATCAGATCGTATGCAAGTCCCCCCGACTATCGTATGCATGCTGTGACAGGGAATAGTGCCATCACTGAAGTTATTCAGGTTCATCTAAAAGCTAACTTTCCTTCATTCAAGAAGTTGATTTGCCTGTGCTGTACATGTTGAAAGGTTAATTTGTGTCTGAATACCTTTTGTTGTTTTATAGGCGTACGTAGCAGCATTCCATAATAGAAAGCTTGAACTCCCTGAGGACTCATCTACGTTGTATAAAATGAGTTTAGACAATGAAGCAGCAATACAAGCAGAATTTCTCCCTCACAGTGCTGATTTCAAGTAATTTTTTGATCTTAATGCAAAATCTAGCTATAATCAGTTTTAAGCAATGCAACAGTATTTCCATTGATTGCTTCTTAACACCATTTTGGCCTACTTCTCCAGGTTCTTGGACAAAGCAGCCATCCAGAAATTCACAACAGAATCTGAAAAACCAAACCCTTGGAAGCTTTGCCGAGTCACTCACGTAGAAAATGCAAAGATTCTTCTGAAGATGCTTCCAATCTTTTGTTAGTACCATCATTATGACCCTTTGCCTTGCCCAACTCCAAACCTTTTGTGTCGAGCAAGGTGCCACCATGGACACAAATATCACCAAACCTTTTCAAGTACCACCAGCTTCTCTTCCCATCATCCCAGTCAGTTTCCTGATCATCCTTTTACCCTTCTATGATCAATTAATACTTCCATTTATCAGGAGATTCAATGGTCTCCCAACCGGCATAACTTGCAACGAGTAGGCATCGGCCTGGTTCTTGGTGCCGTGTCAATGGCAGTTGCTGCACTGGTGGAAGTTAAGCGACAAAACGTTGGCCGATCTCACAACATGCTTGATGCAATCCCAGCACTCCAGCCATTGCCCATCAATGTCTTTTGGTTATCTTTTCAATACTTTATATTTGGGATAGCTGACATGTTTACGTACGTTGGACTTCTTGAATTCTTCTATTCCCAAACACCAAAAAAAAAAGTTAAAGCCCTTTCTTCCTGCTTCGTGTGGACCTCAATGGCCTTGGGGTATTACTTGAGCACCATAGTTGTCACGATAGTAAACCGTGCAACAAAGGGAATCACAAGAAGTGGAGGTTGGTTGGCATGGAAACAATACAATGCTATAGTGCCTATAGTTATGGTAACGATATTAGGAAAACCTGCTATTATAGGTTTCTAGTACATTTAGTGACAGATCAAAATTTTAGCGACTTTTTAAATATTATATTAAAATAATTAATATTAACTTTAGTAAGTTTTTAATTAAAACTAGTAAGTATATGCTTAAAAGATAAGTTTTAGTCAGAAACAGAAATTTACACTTTGAGTAATTTAATTTACTTATTATTTGACAAAATTTACTTTTTTAAAATTAAACTTACTAATTCTAAAAGTAAAAAATTTACATATTTAAGTAAAAAAATCACCGGTTTTTTAAAACGGTTTTGGGTTATCACATCTCTCTAAAGTTGCTTGCATTCCTTTTATTTTCTTCTCACCTCACGATATGATGGAATAGAAATTTTTTCCTGGCAAGATTACGACAGTTCTGATCGAGAATCGCCGGATGGATTCGAGAACGAAGATTCTAACTCCCACTGGATGCCGTTTAAAGGCCCTTCCAGCAAGGTATAGTTGCAAACAAAATGATTTGTGTTTTTGTTATTCCACTGAAAATTGAATATTCTTCTGCATATTCATTGTTCCTTTTTGTTTTTGTTTTGAATTCATTGTAGTTTTAGATGACAATGAAGGAGAGGCATTTGCCGGTGAATTGAAAATTGTACCCTTCATATTTTGTGCATCTTCTATTCCTTCTTATTTAAGTTTTATACATCTTCTGGCAATGACTCCCACTGGATGCCGTTTAAAGGCCCTTCCAGCAAGGTATAGTTGCAAACAAAATGATGGTAGTAGTATGTCGTCGTTTATGTAAAAAGTGGTTAATTTGGGAATGCATATAAGGTGTTTGGTGAAATGTCCAAAAGAAATTTGTATGATACGATTGATGCTTGTATGGGGTTAGAAAGCACCGAACAACTTGATTAAAACCACAATTGACGAATTTGAGTTACGCCGGCCAACTTGTACTAGGAAACAAAAATGTCAATTGCACTTCATCATTTATTGGTAAGAATTGATACTTTAATTTTACAATAAGTTTGGTTAAACTATAAATGAGGTTAATGTAATTAAACCCCAAAAGTATTAACCGCTCCTTCTTTTTATTCTTTTATTTTTTTATTTTTTAATAACTCAGTTTCAGTCTTGTGCTCCGCAACTTTTTGCTTGCATGATTTAGATCAGAAAGAATAAATCCACATAATCAAATGTTATGGAGTTCTCTTTACGTGGTGATTACTTAGGAAGCTTATTTAGCAGTTGGAAATGTTATTTGCTCTTCTTGAACTGCAGGTTGCTATGGATTTGAAGTTCAATCTTTTCTCTGCCTGTACCTCTGTCCAAATGAATGGCTTGTTAAAGTTATGTTCTTGTAGTTAAATCACATGTCTTACATATTTTTATTGCTTGAATGGCTGTGCTGTAATGCGTTTGTAAGAATCCATTCTGTACATAAAGAAGCAACGTTGTACAGGATGAAGGCTTCATCAATTAAGCGTTGCCTTTGATCAATTTAATATCTGGTATGTGTGTGAGAATAAATTAGTAAACAATAAATTAGAGCGTGAACTATATTTGGGAACTTTGGAATTTCCCTGGTTTGAAAAGCCAGCCAAACAATGTATTTCAATTGATCATAATTCCAAATCCATTCAACTGAATGATTTATTGAATTCAAATCCACCGACCCAAACAAAGTAATTTATGTGTCAAATGCAACAAGCATTTTAACTTTGAACTATGCAGTGTTTTCATTAGGCATACAAAAGTTTGATTTTATGCATAATTTAAGCACTTGAGATTCTCGGTGACATGTTTTCTATGCCAATTCAATGCCACCTATAATATTGCGCCAAGTGTCATGTTATTATTTACTGTTTAATTTTCTAATAATTCAACTTGATTTGGTTTAACACAATTGTAAATAATAACATGACACTTGGCGCAATACTATAGGTGGCATTGAATTGGCATAGAAAACATGTCACTGAGGATCTCAAGTGTAATTTAAGAGGACAAGTTGACTGCACTAATTTGTTCGGTAATTTCTATTTCTTCAAGACTAAACGAAAATATCAGATGATAAAACTATTAAATAAAATATTTAAACCTGTGGATGCATCCTTCAACTATGAACCAAGTTTCCACTTTGATTTTTGAATTTTTAGATAGGACCCTTTAATTCCTAAAGTATAAATCTGGTCCCATCTTAGTTCCTAAGATATACAATCTGTCTTACTTTAGAAAGTACAAAAGTTCTTCTACCTAACTATAAAACTTGTCTCACTTCCATCAGTCAACGAATTTACTCGAAAGGGGTAAATTTTATATATAGAGACTAAAGTGTCTTATTTTAAGTTTATAAATTAGAGTAGCAATCTAAGTATGGTTGAAAGTACAAAGTGCCATTAGTCGTATGAAACAAAAAGAAATAGACAAACAATTAGATGTACATCAGTACTGCTTTTACTCCTAATGTGCCCTTAGATTCCAATTGTAGGTAAACACCCTTTTAGTAGAGTGCAAATTTCAAATCAACAATCAACGTACACTTAATTACGGTAATTTTTAGTTGATTAGACTAATATATACCATAAAGTAATAAGATTTGATCATTTATAAATTGACTATTTTAGCAGTTTATATACCATTCACCTATAAAAATTATGATTATTATAAAATGACATTTTATAATAATTTACATACTATTTGCCAATTAAAAGTAAGTTTGATAAAAAAATGTGCATATAAATCCATATTGTGAATGATACAAAATATATTTGAAACTCACGAAACTTAATATATGGGTAAATTTACTATAATTTTAAAAGATTATGCTACATTAGATACGATCACTTTACCTTTTATACTTGTGACCTAGAAAATAAATTTATTAAAACACATAACATTTATAAATGATACATACATTTATTAAAATGCTTAAAACACAAAACATTTATGAATGAAACATACAATCATGTATTATACATTTACGTTACCAACAACTACTAACTATAATATTAAGTTTCAATCATTAATAAAAAAATCTTAGCACTAGTTTAAATAAACTTTCTAATACTTGTTTCATATAAGTTTCTTTAAGTAAAATAGTAAATTTATGCCACAAACTAGTAAGTTTTGATGATTAACCAAATTTACTATTCTATCAATAAGATTTACTATTAATCTATAAAAACTTACTATTACTTGAACTAAAATTACTCTCCAAAAACTAATAAGTTTCGAATGTAGAGTAGTAATTTATTTTTTTTAAATAGTAACTTTCATTTTTATTTCGATTTACTTTTTGAGACATAAATAGGATAACACTTATATGACCATTTTCGATTTATTTTTTATTTACTTTTAGTGGCCATTTGATTATTTGATAGGCCTATCCACCTAAATAGGATAACACTTAAAAATAAGAAAAGTTTTCCATCTAAAATAGTAAGTTAATAGTAATAAATTAGTAACTTTTATACTTCAAAATGTAAATTGAAATAAATATTAAACTTATTTTTAAATAAATAATTAACTACTTTATATCCCAAACTTACTTTTTAGAGTGTAAGTTTAATTCAAGTAATAGTAAGTTTTAATACATAAATAGTAATTCTTATTGATAACATGGTAAAATTGATTAATAATCAAAACTTACTGATTTATGAGACACATGTACTATTTTACTTTAAAACATATTTCAAACTAGGATTAGGGAATTTATTTGAAATAACGATAAGATGTTTTATTAATGATTAATTCCTAGTACCTTAGTTAGTAAGTGCTCATAATATACCTGTATAATACATGATTATAGTTATCATTTAAAAAAATTTATTTACATATTTTAAAATACTATGAAAAATAGTTTGACTTTTCACATAATCTCGTAAAATATATAATAAAATTTTGTCATATTATAAGTTTTTAATCATTTTCATTTTTTGAAAAGTTTGAAAATTTGGGTAACGATAACAACAAATCTTCCTAGTTATATATAGAATATTACTTGTTTATATATCAAAATTTGTATAAATTAACACCTATGAATATAATAAGATGATAAAGTTTTAATAAATTTACATCTGAGACACAGGAAATAATAAGAGTAAAAGCCTAAACAAAATGAGAAATAATATAATAATAAAAATGATAAAATTGGTATAACAATTAATATAAAAAAATCAGTATGATCTGGATTTTTTTCCTTGGGAGATTGTTCATAAGAATAGGATCCCATAATTATAAATGAAAATCACATGCATATATAATCTATTGTATTAATTAAATAATTTAATTCATGTATAAAATGGTCCTAAAATAATTAGTACACTATGATACAATGTTATTTTAAGAACAAATTTTTTTTTTTACTAAAAGTCTGAAATATCCATGACATACGTATGAGGGATATTTTACCATATTTGTATCTCACATCTAATCATGAAAGTTAATTTGAGAAAAAATATTTTTGACAATAGAATTATTTTGAATTTAGTCAACAAGTTGAGATTTTTTAAACAATAAAAGTGAAATATTTTGGGAACTTAGTTGTTTATTTTCCCATAATTAAAAATTGCTATATTTTAGCAATTGTTGCCATTGACTTTTCATTCTGTAGACTAATTTTTATCAATGCAATATTAGTTTTATTAACAAATTTTGAAGTTCCATTGATCCGAGGATGGGCATTTTATTGCTATTATTTTATATGTAAATATTTAGCCTAAGTAATAAAATAAATAATAGCTACTTAAAAAAAAGGAAATTGGTGTACAATTGATTGTGGTGTAAAATATTAGTATACAATTAACTAGAGTTTGAAATGGAATTAAATTTATTTAGTATTTTACTGCTAACAACTTTGACCCCATTTAATGGTTAAACAAAAAATAAAAGAGACGTAGAGACTGGGATTGGTTCCTTAGTGTGAAAAAGGAAAGTTTTTCTAAACTAATGCTGCATAAAATTCTGGATGCATATGAAATTAGAAATGTGATAACTTTGCAATTCATTCTCATTCATGATGAATTTCTGCGATTCTATATAGAATCGCAATTTTTTTCGTTCAGCATGAAATCATTCTTTTTTTGTCATATTGATGGCTTTTGCTTTTAAGATTATCTACATGTCGGTGGTTAGTATTATTGACAAGGTTAGAGGTCATGGTAAATGTTACAAATTTTAGGAGAAATTATGTATTGTAAAAATGGTTTAATAATTTTCGATTAAGCATAACTACTGCATACAAAAGGAAAAGATATTTTATTTTATTTTGCTTTGATTAGAAGAACTTGTATTAGTAATAAAGGAAATTTCAATTCAACAATCAACGTGCACATGATTACAGTAATTTTTTAATCATTTAGACTAATATGTGCCATAAAGTAGTCAGATTTAGTCGTTTGTGAATTCATAATTTTAACAGTTTACATAAAATTCATCTATTAAATATTATGATTCTTATAAAATGCCCTTTTATAATAATTTACTTACCATTTGCCAATAAAAAAAGAGTTTGATAGAAAACATATGGATACAAATCCATAATGTAAATGATACAAAGTATGTTTGAAAGTCACAGAACTTAACATATGGGTAATTTTACTATAATTTTCAAAGATTATGCTATGTTAATACAACTTTAATTTTTATACTTGTGACCCAGAAAATAAATTTATTAAGATTTTACCATTTTATTAAATTCATAGGCATTAATATATGAAAATTGCGTACCATTTTATTATATTCATAGGTGTCCATATATGGAAATTGTGATGTATAGATAAGTGCAATTCTATATCTAACTCGAAAGATTTGTTGTTACTATCATCCAAACTTTCTAACCTTTCACAAATTCAAAAATAATTCAAAATTTATAATATGACAAATTATTCTTACATATTTTATAAGGTCATATGCAACAAAAAAAAGTTTTCATAGTATATCTAAAATGCTTAAAACATATAACATTTATAAATGATACGTACAATTGTGTATCATACATTTACATTACGAGTAATTACTAACTATAATACTAAGCTTCAATTATTAATAAAAAATCTTAGCATTATTTCAAGTAAACTTCCTAATACTTGTTTCATATAAGCTTCTTTAAGTAAAATAGTAAACTTATGCTACAAACTAGTAAGTTTTGATGATTAACCACATTTACTATTCTATCAACAATATTTACTATTAATCTATAAAAACTTACTATTATTTGAACTAAACTTACTCTCCAAAAAGTAAGTTTCAGATATAGAGTAGTTATTTGTTAAAAAAAAAAACTAAGTTCCATATTTATTCAAATTTACTTTTTGAGACATAAAAGTTACTGATTTCTTGAGTTAACTTACTATTTTTAATGTAAAACTTACTAACCATATTTTTAGGTACTATTTTATTTAAATGACCAGTACAACAGGTAATCAAATGGTCGCTAAAAGTGTTTTTACCTGTTATAACAGGTAAAAACAGTTTCGTTACCGTAACGTTCGTTACTTCAGACTTTTCCCTTAACAAAAAGCATTTGAACCTCTTCTATTGGTTACTCTCAATATTATGCTTAATCAATTTTCTCATTTACTTGTTCCTTGCCATGAGATACAAGTACAAGTCACAGGATGTAGATGTTTCAGATGGGTCTAAGCTACATGTGCTGAAGGCAGTTGACCCGCAGAATTAAATGGGAGTCCAACAGAAACAAGGTCTCTCCAGTTGAGATCTATCCAATTCAACCCGTTTAATGTAATTTTTTACACATTTAATTTAAACTTGTACTACTTTGGTGTAATCATAAATTTTCTTCAACTTATTTGTACGAGTTGATAAAATTTTATGATTACATCAAATTTATGCGAGTTTAAACCAAATGTTACAATAATTACGTCAAATAGACAAAGTTGGGCAGAACAGGGCTCTTTGCAATGTTGAAATGCATTAAGTTTTCAATGAACATGGAAGGCGAAGTTGCTGCTTTCGACACACTCAGTTCTAGTAGAGCAATACTGTATTTCAGTTATCCATTGGCATTGTAATGATTAGTCACTTCAAAAGTAAAAAAATATGCTAATCAAAAGTCCTTTGGGCTTGGAAAAAAGAGTATTCATTGCGATTTTTTCCTTTTCTAAAGTGGATCACTGTGGTTGTTCATACTTCATAGTGTTCCATATCTGTTCCTAGCGATAGGTTTTGGCCCTAAGTGAACCCAAATCCTACCCTCCCAGTTCGACATTCATTTCTACCCTTTAAAAAAAAAATAAAGAAATCCGATACTCATCCCTCTCAAGGGACTTGGAGAGGTACAGTTCTGTTATAGTATGCGGTTTAATGCGATTGTAATACTTGTTTTAGTATATAGTTTTCATTCACATTATATTATTATACACAATATATGTAGATTACGTTATTATTCATATACACTAATTTTTCAACAAATAGAACAACATAATATGATTATATACCAAATAATTTAACAAATATAATAAACTTATAGAGTTGACAAAAGCACAAGCATACTTCTAATCTCTTTCAAAGTTCCTCAGTGCCTTCAAAAAATAAAAGGGAAATTGAATTGATTAGAAATTTATTGCCTACTACTACTATGATTTAACCCAATTCTTGGACAATGAAAGGTTTATCCTACTAAATCATATGCTTTGAACTTTCAACAAACGTCTTTAGCCTACTGCTGCATGGTTTACCAAATAATGTGTGGTATGCAATAACAACTCTAATGTCCCATTTCCTTTGTCTGCTTTTAGACTATAAAGGGTCTTTTTTTTTTGGATTATCTGCCTATATATTGATAAAATAGTAATTTTTTTACACTAACAGATTTGAATATATATTACATATATATATGATTCAAATTTTAAATTTAAATTCATCTCATGTAATATGATTTAAATCTACTAATATATAAAAGATTATATATTAACAGTGTATAAAAAATTATCCTTTTTCCCCCCTTATTTGGTTTGATGATGATTAAACGTCATAGGTCTTGACTTTTAACGAAAAATTAGGCTGAGCCACGGTAGACTACTGGACTTGGCTACTTTTTCTTTGTTCTTTTCAAATCAAACAGCAGACTTAGCTACTAGTGGCACAAGAAAGAAGAAGCCTGTGGCCGCCCACGTCTTCGTCAGAGGTTCTCCGTTTTGCAGCCATAAGTTTCTACTTTTGTTTTTTTTTTTTTTTAATAAATCGATGGTAGGGTACGTGCATATTTTTCTTTTTTTTGGTTAAAATAGTGTTAGCATTTGATTGCTATGTTCACATGACAAACAAACAAAAATAAGGAAGCAATAGTCATTGTCTAAAAGGGTTTGATACCTATGTAGTTTAAGGGAAGACTTGTTATTTATATAAATAGGATTGTTAATGAAGTTGGATTGGATCAACTTCGACCTGTTTGGTTCGAAATTGTGAAGACAAGCCTAGGTTCTCACTAGGTTTGGCCAGATTAAAGCCCGACCTAAATAATTTCTATATAGATATATTCATTGTACATATAATAATGTGCATAATTCAAACTATTTTATATTAAAATGTATACAAATTATTTTTATACATATTTTTATAATTAATATATAATATCAAAAATTGTATATTATTTATGAGATTGGACTGAACTTGAACTATACGTAAAATTTTAATATAACTTTGAGCCAAGTACAAGCTTCGTAGTGTCTGTGTGTATATCTATATATATATATATATATATATATGTATATATATATATATAAGGGGGTATTAGCCTTGCCTCTTTAGCAATTAAAAGCTTTTTCCTAAAATACTAAAATTGTGGCTTATCAAGCCTAACAATTAAGGATGGAACTTGGGGGGGGGGGGGGGGTGGTGGGGGCTGAGGAGTCTAACTTCTAGATACTCATATTTTTCCCCTTACATTTGAAAATTTTCTTACGTCCTTGAGACCATGTGACACTTTACAATGGAAAAATGTAATGCACTCCATGTGAGAGGGGGGGGGGGGGGGGGGAGAGGGGGAATTAAAAAAAACTATTATTCAAAAAATATAAAAAAATAGTTAAAGGTCCTAGGCATTTCTATATATTCCCTAACAACCCCTTTAGAGATGAGCAATCTTTTCAACTAAACCCTAGCTGACATTGTAAAACTGTTTAGCAAATGAGTTTTTTGGGTGTTTGTCTAAAACTTTATTGTAACTTACTGTTGAAATTGTAGGAAAAATTTTTGAAGTATGTAAATTTTTAATATTTTGAAATATACAGTTTAAAATTTTTGAGAAATTTTTTAAGATTACAGTTTAAAATTTTTTTTGAGAAAACAAGCCAACGTAACAATTTAGTATGCAAGAATGAACGCAATTCGAGCAGGAAAACCCTCAAATACATTACTACTGTACACAACCACACAGAAAAAAAATGCAGAAGGAGAAATTAGGGTTTTCAGTGCAACTGAATCTAATGCTTATTGGGCGTTTTAGTTTGAAACCACTTCACACCCAAAAAGAAGAACAAATAATTCATTTTGGGTCTTTAGTGGCATTCAAATACAAGCACAAATGTGGTGGACATTCTCAGATTGTGCTGTTTCCCTCTTGCTTGTTGCTTCGTCAGGTCCCCTCTTTACATTGTATTGTGTTGGTGGGAATTTTTATTGAAAACTATGGGTGTTGACATTTTTGTTCCACTTTTTTCTGTAATCAATATTTTGTTCAACTTTTTCGTTAACTATTAAGATATTTTTCGATTGTATATGGTACAAAATACGTTACAACTTAAGGTGTACAATTTTTTTTTAAGCTCTATATCTCTTAACTTTAGTATTGTCGAATAATGCCTCATGAATAATTTACTCTGCTTTGGACAATGAAGGACAGGAATTTGCTCATGAATGATTTATTGGTGCATACCCTACTATCTGCTTAAGTTGAATTGTTAGACTAGTTGCCTCAGTATAACTAGTTTGAAAAATGCCATAACAAACTTTTGATTGCTTGTGGCATTGTGAATACACTCGTAACATATTTTGATAGCAACAAAACTTGCAAAATGTTTGAAGGCACTTAAAATAGTAGAAGAACTCTTGATCACTAACAAAGTTGGACTTGGGACAAAAACAATTTGTTCAGTCTGATTATTATATCCGTTACTCTCTTCTCTGTCCTATTAAAAGTATTATATTTTTTATTTTGAAATATTTCAAAACATTTGTAATGTTACAAAATTCAAAACTATCTTTACTCTCTATTTTCAATATTGTCCCTACTTTTATTCATACGTATCTTACATTGAAATTTAAAATTAGGAGACAAAATTAGAAAAAGAAGTACAAATATCATAATTAAAATATTATTTTAAAAAAGTTGGATTCTCAAAAACGATCAAAAATATGAGATGAAAGGAATATAACATTAGCGGTACAATTATGTTATATTATTGTACTGAAATTATACAAAGCATTTTATTATGTACACTACTTTTTGTACAAATACAATTGTATAATATGACAGCACATCAAATAATGGAACAAATATAGCAACTGGGCATGTACTTGTCCCAAATTCCCAAAAAAACTTATGAACGAATTTTTTAGATAAGGTTCATAAGGATGTCTATTATTGACCACTGCTTCTGTCATAGACGCCATGCATGATTACTGCTTGATAAAAGTCTAAACTTAAAGTAGAACGAAAACGATGGGCGCCCCTCATCCGCACGCATGATTACAGCTCTTCCTTTCTCACTCAAAGTTCGAATACGTAACTTATCATCACTCATAATTTGTTAGCCTTTTAAATATCCGTGCAATCAATTGGTTGAATGTCCCTAGTATGTATCTCTAGGTAAGCCTCTATTGGAAGCCTGTGCCATTTTCCACCAAGTAAAATCATGGGAAACAGATGTTTCTTCTTTGCTGCTCTGTTCATGGCAAGCTCTGTAACACTTATTCTAGCTACTACTCCAGCTCATAACCTCAGTACCGATGTATCTGCTCTTCTTGGCTTCAAAACCTTGATATCTTCCGACCCTTTTGGAATTATGGCCAGTTGGAATTCAAATAACTCTGTCTGCAATTGGTTTGGAGTCGCTTGTAATCATGTCAATAACCAGAGAGTCACCGTCTTGAATCTTTCTAACTCCAGCATTGGAGGATCTATAGGTCCCCAGTTGGGAGACCTCTCATTCTTAACTTCATTAGATCTCAGCTACAACAACTTTACTGGATTCATCCCAACTGAATTGGCTAACTTGCATGCTCTAGAGGATCTGAATTTGGGATACAACAATATATCTGGAAAGATCCCATCATGGCTTGGAGCCTTGCCAGGACTCCAGCTTCTACTTCTCAACAACAATAGTTTCGCAGGTGTGATCCCAGTTTCTTTGAGCAATATCTCAAAGTTGGAGACATTAAATCTGGAGTATAATCTTTTGGAGGGAAATATTCCACAAGGGATTGGTAATCTTTCGAATTTGAGGACATTAACACTAGGACATAACCTTCTTACTGGATCCTTACCTTCTAGCCTTTTCAACATGTCTTTCTTGGAAGAAGTTGATCTCTCTGGTAATAGTTTATCAGGCCATCTTCCATCGGATATCTGCAATGGTAACTCCAAACTCAAAGGGCTTCAACTGTCGTCAAATTTTATTGAAGGTACAATTCCAGCATTCATATACAGATGCAGGAACCTTGAGCTTTTATCACTGTCCTACAATCAATTTGATGGAAGCATACCTCGAACACTTGGATACTTGACCAAGCTCAAGGATTTACATCTTGGGGGAAACAATTTTAGAGGTATGGACTCAATCGTTATTACCTTTTTTCCTCACATACATCAATCGTTATAGTAATTTTTCTACAAAAAATCCTAGAAAATACAATCCAAACAAGGTAAGGACGAACTACTTTCTCATAAAAAAGTTATATATTCAAATTCTAATATCGATATAATAGATGTGTTAGTGGGTTATGGCCCTTATGGGCAATCTACCATATAATAGTGATCCGAATTGAACTCACACAATCTTTACTTTACCCAAGGAAAAAAAAAAAACCCTAGTCTCAAGAGTATGTCTTGTCCTGTGATAGTGATCGAAACTAAACCTACCTAAACTTTACTTTATCCAAAAAAAAAAAAATCCTATTAACAACTTATGTTCTCAGAGGCATGTTCTACCTTTAAAAAAATCTTAGTCTCGAGAGGTTGCGATGTCCTGTGGCAGTAATTAGAGTTAAACCCACCCAAACTGGTGGTAATTAGAATTAAACCCACCCAAACTTTACCTTATCCCAAAAAAAAAAAAAAAACTGTTAGTGACTTATGATTTGTGGGGATACCAAATAAAAAAATAGAAAAAAGTGGGACGCACACGAGACCCAATGGTTAGAGATAAAGTGCCTTACCAACTTGTCTATAGTTCGTTGTCACCATCATGCTACTTCTATAACGGGTTCATTTTCTTGATTAAAAAAGTTGGATTCTTGAATTACTACATTTTATCAACATATACAATTTGTACACATGCTGTATTGAGGCTCGATCACTAGTCGTCAATTATGCTATGTTAGACATTTTGATATAGGTGGGTACCTAATAATGTTACCATTGTATGTTGTCGAGCAAATTCATATTATTGACTCTTGAAATATAACTTTTCAAATAGAAACATATCTTTTCTGTTGCAATATAGGTGGAATTCCGTTGGAGATTGGAAATCTTACGCATTTGGAGCAACTGGACATGCAAAGTAGCTCACTAACTGGAAGAATACCATCATCTATTTTCAATATATCCTCACTGAGAATGATTGATTTTTCTAACAACAGCCTCTCAGGAAGCTTTCCTGTAGACATGTCTTACAATCTTCCCGCACTTGAGGAGCTATATCTTTTTACCAATCACTTCAATGGCTCAATTCCATCCTTCATATGGGAATCCAAGAATCTTGTGATGGTCAGATTGTCAGAAAACAACTTCACAGGAGGCATATCGAGAAGGGTTGGGAACCTAACTTCACTAAAAGGACTTGATCTAGATGACAACAAGCTGACAGGTATGGAATTTCTGTGACCAATGCTTGATTTGGAATTTCTGTGACTAACTCCTCCCATCTGGTCAATGCTTGATTTGGATTTCAATTTTCCTCTGTATGTGTATAGTGCTTGAGATATGTATAGCAGAGAATATCGAATTGCATACCCTGTCTTTCAATTTATAGTACACGTCCTCGTGCGCATACATTGCATGATATTAAGTGTATACTAATCCAGAAAGAGTAATTATGTTAGAGCTCTATCCACGCAGAGTGCAAAACCTTTAAGCAGTAGTGAAAGTTCATGATCATGATTGGTCAGAGCAATCTATTTCAAGTACTTTATAAGTATCCTGGCGTAGTACTTGCATCAGTATGTAAAGCCTAAAAATCTTACTCAGCCTTGACTTAACCTGCCACCTTGATTATCTAAAACCTTTGTCACTGGTGTGCATAGAGAAATAATACTTGAAATTGTACATTTATATGCTAGTCCTAGAACTTCAGAACAAATCATAGAACTTGTAGCTGGTACATACTTTTTTTCTATAAGCATTTTGTATCGAGACATCTTCAAACGTCCAACCATTTAAAGCATTTTTTTTTCCAAGCTAAGCACTTTTGTCTATCTTCAGATTTCAAAAACTAATGCAAGCAGTCATTTGGAACAGGTGAAATACCTGTTGAGATAGGTAACAATGCCATTCTCCAACGACTTGCACTTGGTTACAATAATCTTGCAGGTCACGTCCAACCTGGATTCTTCAACATGTCGTCATTGACATTGTTGGTCCTGGACAATAACCACTTCTCTGGCCCTCTGCCTACAAGCATGTGGACAACACTTCCAAATATTGAGCGAATTTATCTATCTACGAATAAATTCACAGGAATGCTCCCAAGTTCTATATCCAATGTTACTAAGCTTACCTTGCTAGCCATGATTGAAAACTCTTTGACTGGCCCAATACCAAACACAGTAGGTGACTTGAAATTCTTGAGGAGACTTTATCTTGGAGGGAATAACTTCACCAGAGAATCTTCGACTGAAGAATTGACTTTCATATCTGCTTTAACAAAGTGCAGAGAGTTCGAAGCTGCGGAATTATCACTGAATCAATTCAATGGTTTCCTGCCAAGTTCAATTGGGAACTTTTCCGCATCTCTTCAATCGTTCAATTGCTTTTTATGCAAAATTAAGGGACCTATTCCAAGTGAAATTGGAAATTTGACTAGCTTGCAGTCCATAAATTTAGATAGCAATGAGTTTACAGGAGTTATCCCATCAACACTTGGGAAATTAAGTCAAGCTGATCGCATATATCTTGAGCACAATAAACTGCAAGGAAACATCCCCCCTGAGCTTTGCCAACTGAAGAATCTTGGTGATTTATATCTTCACAACAATATGCTCCAAGGTCCAATACCACATTGCTTGGGTGAAATCAAGTCCTTGAGACGACTCTTTTTGCACTCCAACAATTTGACCTCAACCATTCCAATGACTTTATGGGAACTTAAAGATCTCTTGGGTCTAAATCTGTCCTCAAACTTTTTGACCGGTCACCTTCCAGCAGAGGTTCAGAACTTGAGGGTCATTACACAATTAGACTTATCATGGAATGAACTTTCAGGTGATATTCCAAGTACTCTTAGCAGTGCTCAATCACTTGTTTATCTGTCATTGGCACAAAATAGATTTCAAGGAGATATTCCTGAGTCTCTTGGAAGCATAATGAGCTTGGAACATTTGGATCTATCTCATAATAATCTTTCTGGAAGGATACCAAAGTCATTCGAGAAGCTTAAATACCTAAACTTTTTGAATGTGTCTTTGAATAAATTAGAAGGAGAAATTCCAAATGGTGGACCTTTTGTTAACTTCACTGATCAATCATTTCTGCAAAACTCTGCTCTGTGTGGTTCAGATCGTTTACATTTCTCACCTTGCAAAACAGAAACACATTCCAAATCAAGGTCAAAAACGGTTCTAAGGTACATTTGGCTTCCTATTGTATTTGGTATCCTAATTGTAGCTGTGATCGTATACTTGTGGGCGAGTAAACAAAGACAAAGTGTAGGCTTACCACAGACTGATTTCTCATTGCCTCATACCTGGAGAAAAGTTTCCTACCTGGAACTTCTGAAAGCAACAGATTCTTTTAGCACAAAAAATCTACTTGGGACCGGAAGTTATGGTTCTGTGTACAGAGGAACACTTGCTGATGGTTCCGATATTGCAGTTAAAGTTTTCCACTTGCAATCAGAAGGAGCAATCAGGACCTTTGATTCTGAATGTGAAGTATTAGCAAGTATACGACATCGAAACATTATTAGAATCCTCAGTTGTTGTAGTAATGAGGATATCAAGGCCTTGGTGCTGGAGTATATGCCAAAGGGGAGCCTCGAGAGCTGGTTATATGCAGGCAATTACTTTCTAAACTTTCTACAGAGAACACATATTGCAATTGACGTTGCATCAGCTCTAGAATACCTTCATCATGATCACATGCCACCCATTGTTCATTGTGATTTAAAGCCTAGCAACATCTTGATCGACAAAGATATGACAGCATGCATCTGCGACTTCAGCATTGCCAAACTTTTTGGTGAAAGGGAAGTTTTGGTGCAAACCAAGACCTTAGCAACAATTGGTTACATGGCTCCAGGTAAGCTTTGTTTCAATAAATTTACCTTGACTACCTAGTCTATTTTTCGTTTGCACTTAAGAAACAATATTACTCGGAAATATTGATTTGATGAATGTACATGCTATTATAGAATATGGAACAGAGGGTATAGTATCTCCAAGTGGTGATGTCTACAGTTTTGGTATAATCTTGCTTGAAATGTTCACATTGAAGAAGCCAACTGATGATACTTTTGGGGAAGAATTGAACTTGAAGCAGTGGATTATGGAGTCACTACGGGAAAGTTCCATAATGGATGTTGTTGACAGAAATTTAATTGGACAAGACGATGTTCAACTACAAGGAAAGAAAGAATGTCTGGAAGATATCTTTCATCTTGGGCTAGATTGTTTAGCTGATTCACCACATGGGAGGATCAACATGAGGGACATTGTGCTTAGGCTCAAAAAGATCAAAGCAAAATTACTTAAATGAAGTAGTCTGATGAGTTGCAACAAAACCCGTTTTTTAACAGGAAATTTTCTTCCTTTTAGGAATAGTCCTTGCATAATTTGAAGGCTGAAGCATTTCCTGACTTTTTGAAGAAAGTATACTGCTGTAATTAGCTGTTTTGGAGTTTTTCGAGAAGTGATGAGATAACTGATTTTAGAGAATAAAGGCTGTTTTTATTGTATTCATTTCTTCTTACACAATTTTTCCTCCCGGATTCGTTGGTTAGAAATGGCTGCTTTCAAATGCACTTTTAAAATGGTACTTCGTACTTTCTATGCTCTCTAGTATGCGTGTCAGAAAGATACAATAAACACAAGGGTTCATCCCCTCCTCCCTCCCTCTTCCTCCTCCAGTAATGTTAGGGCCAACATTAAGTATTACCGCTATGGTTTTAGACTTCTTAATTTGATTCGCATTCCTCTACCTACTTCTAGTATTATTTGCATCTCACCTTAGTGTTCAAGAACTAGTTTTTAAGTAAAACATTGATAATTTCTTTAATGGCTATATCTATGCTAAGTCTTCTTTTCAAAGTGTTCAAGTTCAATACCGATTAATGGCCTTACCTCGAATAAGAGATTAGCATAATTTAAATTGAAAAAGTGTTTTGTTTAGACTACAGAAGCCAAAATTTCACTAGGTAGTGAAGTTAAAATAGATTAGGATAATTTATCTTTTACACCAGGTAATTTTGTAATTTACCACATAACCCCCTCTTTATAGTTTAAAATCTTATATATAACCCTCTCATAATTTGGGTTGTTAGCATTAGTTTTTTTCATTAAAATTAACGGTCAATAATAAAAAGTCAAAATCAAATTGATAAATTAATAAATTCATCCTTTTACTACTTTTTTTTTTCTTTGTTCCTTTCCTTTTTCTCTTTCTTTTCTGGAAGAGAGGAGATGATTTTAAAAACCTATATATTGGCCTACAAAATCTTAATTTTCTCCAAATACAAAAGAGATGGAAAGAAAATAAAAAAAAAATAGTAGGAAATGAAAAAAGATTGAAGGGAAATATAAAATAAATAAGTTAAGAAATAAAAAATGTCAAATCTTTTTTGACAACAAATATCATTATAGATTTTTAAACCAAACATTTAATGGTAATTTTTACTTCTTATTTATCTATTTTTTATTTTAATTTCTTTTTTTTATGATTGGAGGGAAAAAATAGTAAAAGAATAAATTTATCAATTTATTAGCTTGACTGTAACTTTTTACTATTAACTGTTAGTTTTAACGAAAAAAGTAACGGTGATACATTAGCCAAACCTACCACGAGCACTTCCGATCCTCGGCCTCACAACCAAGCCCCAGCCGGGCATCACGAATACTAGTCTGCCATATTGTTGCTGAAGTCAGGTGCATCTTCAACTTCTATACCCGATTCCCCTAAAACTCCATTCCGGCTTTAGCCCGTATTCCTTTGTATAATCAAGAAAAGCCAGAACAAAAAACAATTTTGCTTCCTTGATTTCATATTGTTCATTTCTCTCTACCTAATGGGTAAATTTCAGATACTTTTGTTGCAGGTTCTTTTGATGTAACTTATTATTAGAAATATCTAAATAACATAATTTGTCTTTTCCTTTCAATTTTGCATGTATTTGGAGGGTCAAAATTTCGCTCTCGTAGGGAGGGTTTATAAGCTTATTGTCATAGAGTACGAACCTAATTGACTTGTTTTTCATCCCAAAAATTTACGATAAGAATTTATGGAGCTCTAATTTAGCAAGAAATGAATCCAAGATTTGACTATTTATAAAATGAAAAATTGAAAGGAAAATGTGCAAAGAACATTAATGTGTTTGCACATCTTTAACACAATTAATGATTTTCACTAATTATTATTCAAAAATGAATATCATTTGTAACTGAGATATTTTTGCTCTTAAAACTTAGATATACCCAACGAATAACTATCAACTAAATATCCATGAAAGCTACCGCCTAACCAACTAATTGAAAGCATTTGTAAATAACTTATTTTAATATTATTATTTACCAAATGCATATTCTACAAAAAAAAAAAAAAAAAGGCACCAGCTAAGTGTTTCGGAAACCATCTCGGTGACTCCAGCGAAGGCGTCGCAGGCACCAGCACCTGTGCGTACAATCAGAATGCCGTCCTTCCTCCACAGGCCATGTCTCCGCAGTATTTCTTTTGGACTACTAACACTTTGAAGAATCGAGATAAGCATGCTCCTGAAGCTGTCAAGGACTTCGCTCAAGCAAAATTACCACATCAACACTATCCGCCAGCCAAGTCAACCCCTGTCATTAGCACTGATATCAACAATCACCACCAACACCACCATCTCTAT
The DNA here is from genome assembly GCF_003713205.1 of Coffea eugenioides. Lineage (NCBI taxonomy): Eukaryota > Viridiplantae > Streptophyta > Magnoliopsida > Gentianales > Rubiaceae > Coffea > Coffea eugenioides. The sequence continues at coordinate 16,634,330 of NC_040036.1, forward strand.
TACCAGTCACAAGCAAAAGCCGTCCAGTTAAATAGTCAAATTGCGCTTGATGCAAAACTGCTACATGCACAATCTCCATTTGGTGCAGTTGGCGCTGCAGCCGTTGCTGTTGCTGCACAGAGAATGGGCAGACTTAGGTTCTTTGCTGTCTGGCTGGATTAGGGGTGCAGTGAACTATAAAATTCAGGGTACCCTGAGACTTGAGAGATGATTACTTGGTCGATAATTCATGTTTTGTCATCTCTCTCCCTGTCATTAGGACCTCTTTTTTTTTCCATTCAAATTTAACAATTGAGCGCAATCAAAGGGATCACAAGAAGGCTTGGGAAAATCGAACTCACAAAGAGTTGGTGGCTGATAATGGATACTTGATGACTTTTGGTTGACGAAAAAACATTCAATACTAGAAACTATTGATTTAGGATTAGAAAATGGGGGGTTTTTTCTTTTGTGATTTTTTTGTTATCCTTTCTTTTTATTTGAAGGTGGCATGCATGCAGTCCGTATTATCAGTTGAAGAAGAATTTCCTTAAGGTTATGAATAGGGCTTGGTTTTCTTCTCTTTTTATGTGTCATGTGGTCCTTTTTGGTCCCTTGATTCTATATGGTTGCTTCTGAAAATTGTGGCATATGATTCTAATGGCACGGTTCATTGGATAAAGAATTGTCTTGTACTGAGGGTAAACAAAGTTTTACATGGAAGTTTTTTAATGATTTGTTTTGCACATGTTCTACTTATGTTGGATACTTTTCTATTCATTCAAGTTGTTATTGTTTGTGTGAGAGTAGCATAATTATATTGTGTTGATTGAAGATGATCAACCTAAAGTAGTACAGCATAGAGGTCAACCTATCAATGGCAGGCTCAACAAAAAAAAAAAAAAAAAAAAAAAGATCAAATAATGGAATGGGCGTAAATCCCCCAATGGGCAGTGGTCCAATAGCAAAAATCAATGCGAAGACTAAGAATATCACTAGTTTAAGTATCTTAACTCAATAAAAATGTCTAACCAAATCTTCTGCCACCCTAAGGTAGTGTTTGTTTACAAGGAAAAGTGTGAGAAAATGAAGAAAAATTAATTATTTTTTCTTTCATGTATGTTTCATTTGCAAGAAAAGGAAAATTTTCACACGCTTTCCTACATTTTATGTCAAAATTTGTAAGATTTGAAGCAAAATAGTTAGTTAAACATGAAAAACTTTGGGAACTGCCAATGACTACCACTAACCTCTCGTTCCCTTTCAATTTTTTCTTGATACCCAAAGATTTGAAGAAATGATTTCCATTTTCTTTTACATCACTTTCTTGCACTTTCGTTTTCCACGTAGCTTTCCCTCTGTTCAAATAGAACCCGAAAGAAGAATCATGCCTCCTTTTAACTGTTAAATTTTCCCAAAGTAATTCATCGAAAGTAGAAAAAATAAAAAGGAGAAAAGGCTTTATACGTAATACAATCTCAGTCAGCCACCTCAATATCCTCGCATGAAAACGTGGGACCTCAATAACAATCCACGTCCCGCATGCACCGCAAGCCCAGTATTACCATCACCACCATACTCTCACTTTAGCTTCACAAAATCAAGAAACACTAGAAACATTTTATTTCTACTGAATAACAAGAAGATTTCTGAGCTTCTAATTCCCATCAATAAATGTTATCTTCTAGTGAAGAAAAACCAGGGCAGATGCCACCGGGGGATGGATCAATTCCGCCCGGAAAACCCATGAGTTTTGGGCAGAAAATGATAGACAAAGGTGCTCAGATGGTGGAGTCTTTGAAGCCAATTAAGCAAATGAGCCAGCATGTTTGCACGTTTGCTTTGTATAGCCAAGACATGTCCCGTCAGATTGAGACTCATCACTACGTCAATCGTCTTAACCAGGACTTTCTCCAGTGTGCTGTTTATGATTCTGATGACTCTACAGCACGTCTTATTGGTATGTATGTGTGTGTGCCTATATATATATATACACTTATTGGTATTCATTATTATCAATTTTATTACTAATTGATCTTGATAATGAAATTTTTTATGCTATGGAATTTAGATGTTTCTAATTAGGCTTGGTCTAAGAAATGTGAATAACGGGTTTTATTTCAACATTATTTATGGTGTTAAGAAATTTTGAACGGCTAATAAAATAATTTATTGAAGGTAGAACCCCTTGGCCCTCCCATTTTCAAAATCTCACTCTTCAAAAAAGAAAAAAGATATTCCCCCGTTTCAAAATTTTAGTAATACTTCACAGGAATTCAACTTTTTCTCCAGAGTGTATAGTGTTTTGATTATGATGTTTGGATTTCTTTTTTCAATCTTATCTCTCAAAATTCAAATTTTCAATTTAAAAACAGGGACAATAAGAGGGAGAAGACACCTGAAAGAGTTTTGATTTTCTAAATAGAACATATATTTTGAGATATTTCAAAATAAAAAAAAATATGATAAAAATTTTGGAACAGGGGGAGTAGAAGATAGCGGAAAAGTTAAGGCAGAATCGATATGTTTATGGAACTAAATGAAAATTAAACATTCTCTTTCTGCTGTAAAGTAGAAAAATAGAGCGTATGAATTTTTTGTTTTACTACTTTTGGTGATGGTACAGGGGTGGAGTATATTGTGTCAGATAAAATTTTCCAGACTCTTCCACCAGAAGAACAGAAGCTTTGGCATTCTCATGCGTACGAGGTTGGTTTCTTGGACATGTACTAGACTACCATGTCTTTCAATTTATTGTGTGACATGATTGCAATCTACAATTTCTTGCCACAAGCTGGATTTTTTGGGGGGCCGCGGGAGGGTTTGAATTGTGTAAACATCACTGTTGAAATTTGGATGTAAAATGGTACAGATCACAGCAGGTCTATGGATGAATCCTCGCGCTCCTGAGGCAATTCAGAAGCCTGAACTACGAGATCTTGCCCAGACTTATGGCAAGTTTTGGTGTACTTGGCAAGTTGATAGGGGTGAGTGCAAAGTATTTAGCATCTACAAAATCGAAGTATTTTTACCTATCTGTCTATTACGGGTACTGGTCTGATGAGCAAAAATCAAATTAATGCGTGAAATTGAAACACTGAGGACGAATCTAGTTAACTAGTTTCATACTATAAATAATGCAAGAATTGCATTTTTCCTACAACATATATTTAATAAAGAATGATGATGTTAATTTTTTGGACCATTTTCTTTAGCTACCAGGGACGAAATTTTGCCATGAAACAGTGGTTTGTGACATGTAATATATCAATGCAGGTGACAGGCTACCACTTGGACCACCAGCCCTGATGATGTCTCCGCAAGGAGTGAATAGGGGCATGGTGATGCCGGAGCTGGTTCGGAAGAGGGACGAGAAGTACAAGGTTTCCACTGACAATCTGAGAATGTCGAGGGCAGATGTCACGGTGCCTGAGACGGTGCTGCTTTCCAATGCAGATTACTGGATGCAGTCTGAGAAGGGTTTTGCCGTTGATGTGGAACAGACTGATATGAAAAGAATAGCACCTTTTCCATGAAGAAGTCCAATAAATTCATCACCTAGTTTCATTGCAGTATATGCATGTTGTATTTTTGCATTACGGAATCTAGAAATCTTGGCCTGGAGATAATTTCTTTTCTTATTGTTTTTGTTTACGTTCTCTATCAGTATCATATCGGAAAGAAGTTCTTTACTAGCTATGGTAGTCTAGTACTAGTATATGTAAGTGCATAATTTTGGGTTTTCAACTTGGGTTTTTCCTCTTTATTTTTTTACCATGCATTTTGGGTCGATGCAATTTAGGATGTATGGTCTTTAATTAGTATGACAACGAAAATGGTTAGCTTTGCCTTTGAAGTGGAGATGAATTTAATTAATAAGATTCTATGAGAAAAAATTATAGAATTATCTTTTCTGATGTAAAAAAAAAAAAAAAATGATGCAGTTTCTCACTTTTTGTATTCTCCCTCTGCTTAAAAGCTTAATGATTGACAATTTCTCTTGAATAGAATTGTAGTGCTACTTATGCCAATTGCTCTCCCTAACCAAACAAAGTAGGAAGGCATTAGTTGATTCTACGTGGGAGTGTGTGAATTGACACCAAATATGATATTTGCTCCTAAAATTATTTTTATTAAGGGCCCGTTTGTTGCTGTGGCAGCTTATTGAAAGTATTTTCCCATTATGACTTTTAATAAAAATACTTATTAACTGTTTAAATGCTTTTAAATATATTGTTTGAAAACATAGTTCAATAAGTATTGGATAATGTGTAATTTAAAAATTTTTAATTATTTATCTCTTTATTTAGTTCATAATATAGGATAAAATGATTAAATTTGATATTTTATTTTTTAAATCACAAAAGTTACTTCCTTATACTATATAAGAATGAGTTTAGAGCAGAGATTTCAAACTTAAAGTGCGGGGACTATTGAATATGAATCATTATAGCTAATTTGGTTCTTTAATAATTATTTAAATGCCCTCTTAGATATTTAAAGCTAGGGGTAAGTTTAACATGTGACCAATATTTGATTGAACATTAGGTACAATTGAATTCAACTTGTGTTTTAATCAAATTACATAAAAACCCTTTTAATCATTTAATTGTATTGATATCCAAGTCTCTTAATTTCTTAAAGCTTTTCTCATCAGTTATTTGCAAACTTATATATATAGATGTTAAGACACAGTTAATGCTGATTAGTAAAGAAGTTTGGTTTCTTGGCCGTTGCTATAGTAACCCTCATCTATTCAAATTCATTTCATTTACTTATAACTTTATTCCATTACAATCATATAGTCTATTGAATTCGGATGTTGCTATATTAGCTACCTCTCTTTCCCATTTTGCAGCATCTTTCTCAATAGGTATGTTTTCTTTAGCTAATCTACTTTTTTTAGTTGTAAGAAATATGCGATCTTGCAAGTTGTATGTGCAATACTTCTTTTAGTGTTTTAATTCAATTGTCCATGTTAGATAGACTTGATAGGGAGGAGATCACATTTATTAATTGTTATTTTTGGTTTAAAATAATTTTATCATCATAAATTTTTTTCATTTATAGATTGCATCTACTTCTTTTGTTGTTTTAACTATTAGTTACTGTAATTTTCAAATTGTTTGCTACTTTATTGATGATTCCATTTAGGCATTTTTCACTTCATTTGATTTCCCAATATGTTTAATTATCTACTTAAAAGTATGTACTTCATTACTTTTAATTCTTGAATTGAGTGGATTAAGATGTTTTTTGAGGTAATTATTTGTTTAGATTAGTGTGTTAGTTATTGTATATTTTCGCAACTAGGTCAAAAATTGATGTTTTGTGATTGTAACCCCTATTGAGAAGGAGATGCTTTGCTATATATCCTAAATCATACAATAAATTATAATTGATTGATTCGTCAATGTGAAGGTTTTGTGATGATATGTCCTTGGAATCAATATAACTTCAAGAATTTGGCTTGCAAGAACTGAAATTCCACTTGCAATGATTTCTTCAAGTATGCTAATTGTTCAAATCTCACTTATATGACAAGATAATGTGGTGGATTGCCCTCATATCAAGATCAAATTCAAACTAAATAACAAATTTTAATATTCCTAAAGTGCATGAGCAGATATAAGTAGATCTTTTATTTTATCAGATTAAACGCAAAATGGTTGATCATATCATATAATTATATTTCATTGCATATTATATTTTTTGACTCAATATGTAATTTATGATTTTTCTATTTAATATCACATAATAAAAATGTCATATTTCAATTCTTATACTACAAAATACCAAATAATAATTATTAACTATCTTTAATTACAGGTACTAAACTCCCTCGCGCGTGGCGCGAGCATTTTCCCCTAGTTACAAGTGCTAAATTTGAACTTTTGCTAAAGTGCTTTTAATATCAAAATCTCTACTCCTAATTTTATAGGATGATATTTATCAAATACTTTAAAAGTATTTTTAACATCCAAAAGTGCTTTTCTTTTTTACCGAAAGCACCGCAACCCCAAACGGGCACTAAATTGCATCAGCCCAAATTTAGTTCCGGTTATCCAAAAGTGTGAACACTGGTATTAAATGATTCAAACGATAAGATTCTACTGAACGGTAATGAAGAATCTTATGTTTAGTAAAAAAAGAATAATAATAAAGGATTAACTTTTTGAAAAAAATACTTGAGTTACAGTCCTTTGGAACAAGAATCCAGATGCAGTAGCTCAAATTTCGTGACATGCAACATGTCATGCTTTCTGAATAAACTTCTGTCATGATTTTTCATTCTTTTTTCCGTTTCTCATATATTCATTGTCCACCACACCAGACTTGCACTTTCCAGATTTAGATTTCTTTATTCCCATAAATTTCTGCTCTTCTATATCCACTCTTTTTTCCTTTTTCCACAAAATTTATATTCTAAAATTTGCACAATTTTTTTTTTACCTTCTAGGTTGCACTACAAAATCGTGTCCTAAAGAGATGAAAGCAACAAGTCATATCTACACCACCTGGCAAAAGGTCCAAGGTATAGATGCCACCTCAATCTTTCATTGCTCGCATACGTGGCTAACCAAACCTCTCCGCTTCATTCATGCACAAATGCATCACCCCAATAAATCTCCCAAAATCCCGACAAACCATCAAGAACAGGAAAACAAGAAAAAGGGGCAGTGATTAGTGAGAAAAAAAAACCAAAAAAAAAGAGATAAAATTATTACTGTTGGTTTTGCCATGGCAGGAAGAGATGAAGCATCAAGTCATGAAGAAATCCCACCGGGGAGGCCGATGTCAATGGAGCAACACATGGTGGATAAAGGGGCTCAAATGTTGCAATCTTTGAAGCCAATTAAGCAAATGAGCCAGCATGTGTGCACTTTTGCTTTGTACAGCCATGACATGAATAGACAAATTGAGACTCATCACCATGTCACTCGGATCAATCAGGACTTTCTTCAATGTGCTGTTTATGACTCTGATGACTCCAGAGGATGCCTTATTGGTAGCCCATTTTTCTTTCTTTTTTTTTTTAAAAAAAAAATTTCGTGTCAATTTCCAATAATTAAATTAGTATTGTTTTCTTTTTCTTTCTTTTTTTTTTTTACATTAATGATAATATTGCTCTTCTTGTTGATTGAATAGGAGTGGAGTATATTATTTCTGATCGTCTTTTTGAGAATTTGGATCCGGAGGAGCAGAAGCTTTGGCATTCTCACGCTTATGAAGTATGCAACTTTAATTATCCTATTTAACTTTTAGACCTTTGTTGGACATTAATCAACAGTCATCACCAGTTCTCCTTTTTTAGTAGAAAAATGCTGTTCTAATCACAGACCAATTATCACGTACACCTTTTTACATCAGAAGAAAAGTAGTAGTAGATTTTTCTTTTCATGCATTATGACATACGATCTTGAACTTATGCCTTGTCAATGACATTTTGGCTTTGCATCAATTCTTGGTTTAATGATAAGTCATAAAAAAAAAAGTCTGAATCTACAGATCAAATCAGGCCTTTGGGTCAGTCCTCGGGTTCCAGAGATGGTAGCGAGGCCTGAACTTGAAAATCTTGCCAAACCTTACGGCAAGTTTTGGTGTACCTGGCAAACTGATAGAGGTACGTTCAAATGTACAAGTTACCAAGTAAAGACAGTAAAAATTTCATGTTTTTTTCCTTTCTTTCAAGACACAGCTCTTTTTATCGTAAAATTCGGAAGATTAATCAACTCTTGGTATAATCTTGTAGGTGATAAGTTGCCACGAGGCCCTCCAGCACTAATGATGTCTCCACAGCCAGTGAATTTGGGCATGGTGAAGCCAGCCCTGGTTCAGAAGAGGGATGACAAATATAACATATCCACTGATGAAGCCACAAAAACTACTCGGCTGGAAATTAACGAGCCCGAATGGATAAATCCCCAAGCAGACTACTGGAAACAGCATGGTAAATGTTTTGCAATCGATGTTGAGCCGGTGGAGATGAAACGAATGGCTCCTTTTCCATGAGTTCTTGACGAATTTCCCATGATTACGAAATGTTTTGCATCTTTTTTTGTATAGGAGTACTGTATATGGTTTTCTAAGGTTTTGTTATTAGGTTTGTCTAAGCTGCAAATTATAGCTGTGCCTTTTGATATTTACATTTCGTAATCTGCTGCATATATTTCACCGCAGAAATTTCATTTAATTTTTATCTCTACATTCGGAGTCTATTCATGCAAGTGCTTTACTTATTTTTTTTCCGACGGTCGTTAATAATCTATTTTATACCTATTCTAACATATTTTAAAAAAGATTCAACAGGACAAATGAGAGCCGACGAAAATCGAATTATCGTCGGATCAGACAGATGCATCACACACCCGTCTTGGGATTTATAAGAGAACAACTTAATTGGTGAGCATCCCGTTTATAAGAGAACCACTTAATTGGTGGGAGGCAAGGTTTCACCAAGATTGCCTTCCTTCCACCCCAGCAAGGTTTAAATCCCCAAGGCTGGTGATCCACTCTTCTTCATTTTTAATGGTTCTGGATCTCTATATCATTCGGCGGGCACAACACTTAAGACACCGGTTTGACCAAATGGTTGCACATGGACCAATCTAATTGCAGATTTTGAGCAAAACAAGGCCCCCCATTGTATATTAATGTAAATATACAACAATTCATAAAAAAAAGCAACTTTTCTTATATCCAATCTATAGCAATGTCTTGTATTATTAATTGATTCACCTAAGAGAAAAACATAATTTAATATAAACAATTTATTAATCTGGACAACCTGACATGCAAGTGTTAGCCCCATTTCAACTGGTACATTTTATATCTTTTGAATACTTTATTGTGGGTCGCATACATCTTATACATTATAGCAATGAAATTGTAAAGCCAAAAATAGATGGTATAAGCTAAAATACATCGCATCCATATATCTTGGATACACCACATATGAGAATTCCGTCGAAATATTTCACAATTACATTATGTTTAGTCATTCAAGTTACTAATTATTCTCAACGATTTTCACTAGCCATCTTTCAACTTTCTTATCCAATATCAAGCTTACTAACGTACATATCCCTACACATTAGATCTCTATATGCAATTATTGGCTACAAGTTAAAGGTGATTTCAATTGAATAGGTTGCTTCAAGGTCTAAGGTATCAAAATTGGGTGAGTTCAATCAAATAGGTAACTTTGGGGTCTAAGCATCGAATCTAAGGTATCTTTTTCGAATTGTCTAAGATATCAAGATCGCATTTAAGGTATCTTTTTTGGATTGTCTAAAACATCAAGATCGAGAGTTTGAGATCTAAAGTAGTAATAATAGATAGTTACACGTAACATAAGCTGCACAAAATGAATGTTAAGGTGTTAAATGAGAGAATGAAAAAAATGTGTAAATTGAGAACCAATGAAATTATCAAGGATGCAAAGTGCAATTAATCCTTGACTAAGTTGATAAAAGCTTTATTCAGATATCAAGCACAATAATCAAATGGTCATTAAACACCAACCAAATTAATCAACAATGCACTGTACCACACCCCACCTCACCATATGCCATTCAATATTCAATTCCGAATGCAAGCTGGTTCACCTCCCTATTCCCAATCCCAAAAACATATTACATCCAAGAATAAAAAACCACATTAAGAACAATAAAAAGTCAACCTTGGAACATCCGTTCTCCCCAATTTCCTCTTTCAACCCCTTAAACCAGTCCTTAATCTCCACCCCAAATCATTTCTTGGGTCATTCTTTAAAATTCTGGGTTTCTTTGAGTTTATTCCATTCAATCTCAATGGAAGGCGGCAGTGAAAATCAGCAAGAGAAGCATGCTTATTCAGTGTGGGGACTTCCACCAGAAGATTTGAGGCCTAGATTGAAGAAGTTGATGGAGAGACTGAGATCAGAATTTAATGGGCCGGAATTTGAGCCTCACGTGACTGTTGTTGGAGCTATAAGCTTGACAGAGAATGAAGCTCGTGAAAAGTTCAACAAGGCTTGTCAGGGGTTGAAGGCTTACAAGGCTAAAGTTGAGAAAGTTGCCACTGGGACTTTCTTTTATCAGTGTGTTTTTCTTTTACTTGAACCATCTCCTGAGGTAATACTAATAATTTCCGAAGTTTTGGTGAAAGAGGATGTACTTATCTATGATTATATTTATTTTGTCAGTTCAAATGAAGAAAGGACAAATTGGCCACATTTCTTGATTAGGACTGTTCCCTGAGTTGAAATTGACATGATTATTGTGCCAGGTTTTATGGATTGCAATTTTAGATGAAGTGTTTTAAGTATTCCTGTTGTAGGAGCTGTATGGTCTTGTGGGATGTCATGATGACCCTTTGAAGCTTTCACCTGCATCAAGGTGACGGGAAAATATCCAGTAGTCTATAGGTAACCTCCTAAGTAGTAATATACAACCTAGGATTTCATTTTGACAATCTAGGATGAAGACTAATAAATTTTTGTTCTGTTTGCATGTCCGGGCTCTGGGGCGTGACATACTGTATATTCAATCTTGCATAGAATCATATAGTAGCCCTTGAGGTTTTTACATGTATTCTGTTTTGCTTGTTTCCTTTTAGCTCATGGATATGCTTTACTAACACAAATACATGTGGAATAACACTTAAACTTGCGAGATCAAGGTTTGTTCTGTCAAACTTGAGCATTTCCCTTACCAGGATTTGTAGAATAGTGAAATATGCAAACTTAGAAGGAAAATAATAATGCTAACTGTGCAATGTCCATTGCTTTGGGAAAGGAAAAGAGGTTGTTGCTCTGTGGATTTACCTGATATTTGTTGGAAAAGTACAAATTTATAGGTATACATCCATTTTATAATATATTCATGAGAAACTTCCATCTTACTTATCATTAGTTTGTAACTTTTGATACATTTTCATAGTTTGTGATAGTGATGACAATTACCTTCTTACAGGTTGTGGAAGCTAGTAATCATTGCTGTGGTCATTTTGGATACCTGCGCTCAACACGTGAGTTATTCATTTATTTGTTTAGATTTTGTTCATCTAATGGTATTTGAGATTTTACTTGGAGAAATTTTGCTCCATCTTCTAAAAATTAAAACTTTGCAGCACTATATAGTTCAATTCATGCCTTTATTTGTCCTTTTCTGTCTCTCAAGTTGTACTTGTTAGAGAGGAAAAGCAATGCATCTTTTGTAGTTGAAGCATTCACATGTGCTTGTTGCATATACAAATGTTATACTACTGCTTAGTTCTATTACAACATTTTAATTCCGATGTCATTGTATTTTTGCTTTGTGAAAGTAACTGTGAGCATCATGCTAAGTATCGCTTTGAATTACAGAGCATGCACAAGTTCCAATCACATGTTTTGTTCTGTTATTTTTTCCTCTCTTTTGTTTTAATTTACAGTCAGATGATTGGATGAATGGATCTGAACTTGATTCTTTTGCCTGTCTTTTACTGCATCATTAGTTGCTTGTTTTGGGAAAATGTATATCAACTTTGCCCTTTCATTGAAAAAGAAGAATTCTGAAAATGCTACATAAATGACATCAGAAAACTCATTATTCTGAAAGAAGATTCATTGGGAAACTAATGTAGTTCAGGATCCTATTAATGCTAGACCTCTGGAAGGCTTAGATTTGCACATCCTCACTGACCTTGGATCCAATTTTGACATCTTTTTGCAGTCAATTTACCTGGCAATTAGACCAGTTTATGACTCGAGATTAGGATTAGTTAATGAAGAAAACGAGTCAGGATTAAGAATTGGTTGTTATCATATTTTTCTTTTTTCTTCACAGCTATAGATGCTGATAATTTCTCTAATTTTGTTGTTTATGTACCGCATGTGTGTGTGAAGTTGCTTATTGCAGGGCAGAGATTACTGAATTAGAAGACTTCGTGAATGTTGGTGAATTTCAATCTCCTAGTACTTTTGTAGGCGATCAGTATAACAATTGAAAACTGAAATGCTTTTCCAGTTAAAACATTTGTTAATGTTCGTGAAATTGTAATTTTCACACTTGTTTATGTTGAACTTTCTGGGTCAATGTGTTTGATCAAATTAATTCACAGCTAACATGGTCTAAAGGCTCTTTTTCCTTGCAGATTTTATCTGCAGGCTAAAACCTAAGACATACAAGATACATGGGTCATGGGTAGTGAGGGAACAGGATATTTTTCAGCTATAACTTAGAACAGACATCAGCAATCCCTTCAAAAGAATGTAAAAAAAGTTCTGGCATTAGGAAACTATGTAGTGGGAAAATTTGGGAATAAGTGCATGATTTGTTATCATGGATGCAAAATGAGTTGTTTGGTGAACTTTATGGTGCACATAAGATTTCTTTCTAGTACGTTTACAAATTCTTGAAAATAATAGTTATTAATCGTTATGATGTCATCTGAAATTAGGTTAGTTTATGTGCTTCCTCTAATATTTCAGCATCCCATACATTGGTTGTGGTTTTTTCTTTAGATCATCCATGTTTCTTGTCCTGATGCGTCTTCTATGATCTCACAGCTTACATGCCACATTTAAGCCTCCTGTATGCGGCCACATCAGAAGAGGAGAAGAAGGCCGCTCAAGAGAGAGCCTGTGCCCTTGATGAAACCATTGGCGACTTAGAATTTGAGATTCTCGCCTTGCATTGTACAAAACAGACACCGAAGACAAAAGCCTGAAGTCATGGGAAAAAGTTGCTGAGTACCACCTCATTTCTAACTAGAGTAGCTGAACCTCAGTTATGTATCATAGAACCCTCCTACCTGCTCTTCTGGCTGGTTTGAAGAGACTCTATGATTATAATGTTTACTAATATAAGCAGTCTGGGAGCTGAACAAATTGTAGGTTTCCCATATAGCAGTTGAAACATTCTGAATAAATCAATTCCATAATAAATTTGCCATTTTGTAGTTTGTTTTTTTACCATGATTATGAAGAGCAAGGTGCACCTTCAACGTTTTAATTGTGACTGATTCTTGGGGATTTGCTCTTTGAAGCCACTTGATAGAAACCATGTTTTAAAAGTATACGTATCGAGTTATTTCTAGCCAAGTGGCAAAGGCCCTGCCTTGGTCCATTTGGGTGGGGATTGCAAGGCAGGAAATGGGGAAGGTGCGTCTTGTTTTTCTCTTTTGAAAGTCATGAATGATGAAGTTAATTACAAGCAAGTCTAGTAATGATTTTGGACGATCAGCTTTCATGTCTCTGCATTTCATGGAAGCTATCTGGTCCACATCTCATCTTTGCCTAGATAATAACCCCATGATTAGGAACAGAGTTAGAGGTTTGAAGTTATCATTTTCTACGCATAGGACATAGGAATTAGCCTCCATCTGAGACAATGTCCGCTATGCAAAATGTGTACAAAAGGAAATACAAGACAAAAGAATATTGAAATTATCATTTTATTCATGTGGTTTTGTATCCAAAGTATGAAATGGAATAGTCATACATCGTCAAAGAGTTTGGAAGGACAACAACCGTGTATATCACCTATTGCACTGGAAACGCTACAAAACTGGCAGATGCCTGTCCTACACTCAAAAATAAAGGGAAGTCTCCGAGTTGAATGCGTATCTAATGCGGTTTTGGCTTGTATCCATCAACAGCAAAATTTCGCGTGGCAGCAGGAAGTGCCAATCGAATTCCATCAATATCTGGATGTGCAATTATTTGGCAGCCCAGTCGTGATCTGCATAAATATATTTTAGAATTTGAGTTGCTAGGATGACTGACAAAGCAATGCAACATTGATTCTGGAGTATGGGACATACGTCTCAGTGAGGCCAAAAGCAAGATCTAACATATCATTCTCCTCGTCAGTTGGATCTTCCAGTTTATTGTAATGATTTGGATCCTGTAAAATAGGAACACATAATACAGCAATCGACATAGACAATGTTCCCCCTTTGGAAGATATTAAAGGAAGGAAAAGAATGAAAATTTGCCTTGAGGACTAGTAAAGAATCGTTCTCACACCATGACATACCATCACAATCACATGGCAAGTGGAACATGCAAGGGATCCTTCACATGCTCCTGTAATCACATGAAAGCATTAACCTTTTGGAAATTGTAAAATACGAAAATACCTCAGGTAAATCTGGAAACCAGATTGAAAACAAAGGGACAAGATAATTTGTGCACATACAGCTCAGGGCATTTCTTACCTTCGAGCTCTATGTCATTTTCATGTGCAGCCTCTAACATTGACATTCCTACAGGAACCCTAATATGCTTCTCTTCTCCATCCTTGTCTACAAATGTCACAGATATTCTGCAGGGTCCACAAACATCAAAGGTTAAGATGCATGAACCTACATTCTAGGCAGGGTGTGCTACTGATACAAGAATGCTCAACTGAAGTGCATGCATTTATCTTGGTCATTGAGATGCCAATTTAGCAGCGCTACTGGGATTACTAGTTAGGATATCGGAGAAATAAATTCACTGGGTTTCAAAGCTGACAATGGAGATATTAGCCTTATGTTCGCATAAGGAAGCTTCCACTCTGCAGATATTCACTACCTCTGGTCAACAAGTACAAAATTTCGAGGCAAAGATTCTAGTCAGAAGGCCAACAATTATTTGATAAAACTTTCCAAAAAGATGGTTCTCTTCCCTCTAGTGGGTAAATGAAGTTTTGACTTCACCTGCTCACATTCTTCTCACGGTTATGGATTTTTTAATCGAAGGAATATAAAAAGTAGACTTTTGCACGATACTGTGAAACTTAATTTCACATATAAGTAGCAGCAGAGAAAAAGAATGATAAAGCTGCAGATGATATCAGTAATGCAACCTTACTTTTCTTTTTCTTCATTTTGTTTCTGGAAAGCCTTATCAGGTGCTGCAGTAGAATACCTTTGATGTATCTGCATAAAATGAACCATAAAATGAATGAGAAAGGGCAGGAATATAGATAACATTTTAATTTGCTATGACAGACTTCACAACTAATTAAGAGCTGACTTGCACAAAGATTATTACATTTCAGCAGCACAAAGATATTATACAGAGAAGGCATAAAAAGGCAAACTTTCTCTTTAGGAAAATAAAATGTCTTGTCTCAATGTAGTGAGATACTAACCAAAGGCAGCAAATTTTCATTTTGACACAAAGGGACACGCAACGTCCTTGCTGTAGAAGCCAATTGAGCTGCAAAGCAACAAAAATGAGAGAAAAGACAAAACAAGATTGTGGCAAAATCCACAATCTTCTAACTGGTGGAGGGGGAGCAAGGTAAGCTTTTGTTAAGCTGCGAAGTTATTGCATTATTTTTTGCAGGGCAAAAGCATGCTTATTGTAAGCTTGCACATACTTTCATCCACTAACCTTCTTGTAAGTCATACTTAGCACTAAAAGTTCTCTTTTTGAACAAATTTGCAAACCTCTTTAAACCCCATAACTACCTTAACAATAAAAGAACCACCATCGTGCCACCACTTATCAGCTCTCTCCCCCGAAACCCCCAAAATGGTAAATTAACCAGATTGTCAAATATCTTTTCCACATTCCAAGTGCTCTCCATCTCCTTTAATGTCCCTTGACAATGTTGACAAATCAAGGCATAACATGAAAAATTACGCACCTTTAAGACAATTCTTGATGGCATGCGCTCCAAGCTTAGAAAGTTTTAAGGTAAACATATCCAGGCACCTGGCAGCTTCACCATAAACAGCACGTACCACAAAAGCAAAACTTCAAAAAAATTGAACAAAAGCAGATCTCATGGACACAAATGGAAAAATTCTGCAAAGTGTCCTTATTAGTTTGAAAAGGTTACCAGCAGAGTTGGATTTCAAACTTGTGAAACTCATCAGTAATTCCCACTAAGATTTTTCAATAACATCAAAAAAAAGTGTTGTAGTGGCCTTAAACTATCTATTTGGCAAATTTCAGTGGAAAATGATGCAGAATACTTCCTGGCATGTTTGAAATTTACAATCCAGATGGAAGAAAGAAATATAATTACCAAAAAAAAAAAAATGTTTTGAGGGTACTTAAAATTTAACAGGAGAGCATGTAACATACAAAAATAAACAAAAACAAAAGCCAAAGGAAGAAGAAAATTCTATTTTCTTATTTTCTTTAAAGAAAGTGAAGGTCACTTTGAAGATACTGGGTTATTGCTCTCCTGGTTGGAGAACCAATATGGGAAAAATTCAGTTCCTCGACGCTTGGGAAGATAAATTTGGTGTATCCAAATCTCCCACAAATCAAGATTATACATGAAAACAGTCAGTTAAAAGGGGAAAAAAAGAAGAAAAGAAAATGAATGCTCAGCAATCATATTTCCCTTGGCTAGTTTCCTTCCCCCAAAACAAAAGATAGACAGCCCTTGATGCAGAATAGACCAGTTTGGTAGCTTGCAAGGTTATAACCTTGAGGTGAACATTATCATTAAAAGATAACTCAATGGCTGAAATACTAAGTTGCTAGCGGCACATTCTAGTTGCCAGAATTTTATTTTACACTGTCAAGCCCCAGTTTTTAACTAATAGAAGTAAAAGCAAAAAGAAAAAAAAAGAGAAAGAAAAGTAAATTAAACAGCAAAGAAATATGGGCCTGAAATGAGGCTTCACAAATGCAATAGTTTAGGGGCCCAACAATAGCACGGAATAGTTCTTAAATTAGGAGTCAACATTTAATATTCAGTTCTAGGAAATGTTTTACTTTTCAGATGAAGAAATTAGAACCCTTTACATAGACAACTCCTCATCTTTGAAAATCAAGAGAAATAACTGTAGGAGCTCAGTTAAAAGGAAAAGGAGGAACATCAAAGCGTTAGCCTTTAGCATCTTCATACAGTGAAAGCCAGCAGTGTGTTTAATTTGCATTCTTAGGAATTTAAGGCCAAAATTCAAGAACTTAAGGTAAACAACTAACATGCATTAATTAACTTAAATCAAACTCCAACAATTAAACCATGCTAACACCGCCACATTCCACTAACATTAAGATAGAATACAAGGCACAACCAAACTTTTCCTCGACTATTTGGCCCTATTGCACCTCCGGCAGCAGCAGTAAAGCCTGCCACAACCGCAGGAGTCCTAAATGCTTCACACAAGGACACATAACAAGAAAACCAGTTGGCTCTCTCTGTTTACTTCTGTTCAGGAATTTTCACAAACGCCTTGTGTACATCCATAAAAATATACTTTCTTGCTTAAATATCGCTCAAAAAAAAAATTATCTAATCACACGAATTTACAACTCAAACACGAGACCAAATGCATCAACACATGACACCATCATTGAAGACTACGCATGGCAAGCAAATAAGAGACAAACCGAAAGAACAAGAACGTTCAATAAATTGCCAAATCAGAAAGCCAGTTCAATTCAGAAAACAAAAAATCCCAGAAAAAAAAAAGAAACTCAGAGATAAAAGAAAGAGTTTTTACAGTGCTATGTCAAAGTAGTTAAGCGGTGGAGGTCAGTGACGATGAACCCTTCTCCCTTCCTCGTTTACTCTTCTATTTTGAGCATTTTCTGGAAACTGAGAGAATTTAGAGGGTGAGGTTTTGAGCACCATAAAAGCTTGCAGGAGAGTCAATTGATATTCCAGCCCCTATTTAAAAGTAGGGGTTAATTCCACTTTGTCCCCCCAAACTTTGGACGATTATCCACTTAAGTCCCTAAACTTCAAAATGGGACACTTAAGTCTCTAAACTTATAAATACCTCCCACTTAAGGAAAATTGTTAACAAATCCTGAATGCTGTTGGTGGTCGAAGTGTCCCATTTTATAAGGGTTTAGGGATTTAAGTGTCCCATTTTATAAGTTCAGGGACTTAAGTGGGAGGTATTTATAAGTTTAGAGACTTAAGTGTCCCATTTTGAAGTTTAGGGACTTAAGTGGATAATCGTCCAAAGTTTGGGGGGACAAAATGGAATTAACCCTAAAAGTAGAGAAGTTCAAGTCGGCCATTTCTTTCTTCAATCTTAAGCGGTAGGCTACCCAGGGTAAGCTTGGAGTTGCAAGAAAGATAATTAAAAATTTTGTTTCTATAGTGGAAGGGTGATTTTCAATTTAACCCTCGAAAGTAGATCAATATGTTGATTCAGCCCTGAAAACAAAATGAGTGAGTTCCAATTATGCCTTCCAAATTAGAAATTTTCCGCCACATAAGCCCCTCTTTGTCATCGTGCTAAAAAATGTTTGACAAAAACTTTTGCTGTATAGAAAAAAATCCTATCAATTTTCTAAAACGCCAAAAGTCTCTACACGCTTCTTTTTTTCCCTTAAGAAGAGCAGTATTTTACCTTTCTTTTTGGCTCATTATATAAAAAGTTAAACACTTTAAAATTCCTAAAATACTGGTACAATTTCACTTTATATTAAAGTTTCGCCATACCTTATTGACTCAAAATGAATTGATAAAAAATCTCACTCGAAACACAGTTTCACAATTTCCAATTTCAAAAGTTTAATTAAAACTTTTTCACTTTTAGGGATTAAATTGACAACTTAATCCGCTTGGAGTTCACACTTTAAGTTATTTTAATTATTTAAAGTTCACATTAAGTATAAACTTGTAATTTTAACTTAATATGATTTCTTAAAATGAGCAAAGTGTATTTTGGATTATTGAATGGATGTGCCAAGTATTCCAAACACCCAATTTGCCAAGTGTATTTTCGATTAGGGAATGGATTAGCCAGGTGGTTCAAAACACTCAATTTGGTTAATAACTCCAATCTTTTCTATTAGAGGGTCATACATTCATCATTTTAGGGCAAGTAATTAAAATTAATGGACATTAATGGACAAAACAAATTTGCCTTGATGAAGAAAGGACCATATTTGTTAAATATAAGGGACCAAATTCATCATTTTCCAAAAGTAAGTTCTCCCTACCTTGTCTACCTGCCCTCTTCCGCACAAAAAATACACCAATGAGATAGCGTTCTTTCCCAAAGATTTTACTCCCACTTCGGAAACTGACTAGAATCTGTACAGTAGCTTCCAATCAGAGGCTTCCCAAGGCTCCTTCTGGGGTTTAAAGGTTGTTTTGGCAATTGCTTCCCTGTCTTTCTTTTATTTACTGTGAATTTTTGGTCAATTTTCTTTGTTCCATGTTTTATTCTGATAGGTACACATGAATACAGCCTTTTAATGGGGTGAAAATTGTTCAATTAGCACTTCTTGGAGATTTTCCAGTAACTTAAAATAGTATTGTTTCACTTGAACAATGGTATTGGCGTTTGTCTTCGATGTTTTACTTCCTGCAGATTTATATGCTGTAAATAGCTTCTTTCAGTCCAATGAGGAATGCCCATTAATTGCAAGTGCCGTATGACACCAATCCTAAACAGCATTGGGGGTGTTTGATTTCAAAAGGGTTTCTGAGGATTATTATTTTTAGGAATGCATTCAACTTTTTTCAAAAAAAGGCATTCAACTTCTTTTTTTCAAATTGTTATCGGTAGTTGGCTTAAAATATTTTTTATGGTGAACAATTTGTGAACAGTTATGGTGGGCTTTAAGAATAGATACTTGGTGATGGAGGTGTTTCTGGATCCAAATAAAGACCTTGCAGCTGATGAACCCATTATTATTACTCAGTTTAATTTGTCCAAAGCCATCAAAGATAGCATTCTTACGAATTTTGGTGAATGTGGCTTGGCCTCGTCGCTTAATTCATTTCAAGGTTAGCATTGTTGCCGCTTTACTTTTCAGTTGAGCAAGTGCTTGAATGGAGATTAGAGAATACAATTGTGTTGTCTACTCATGTTGCTTGTTTTCATCAATAACGTGCATTAGTTTTATTGTCTTTGTTGCAGTAAAATACGTGAATCCTATTACAAAGCTCTGTATCATCAGAGCCTCAAGGGAGGATCATCAAAAAGTTTGGGCTGCAATTACCATGGTTAGGAGTATAGGGAATTGCCCTGTGACTTTCAGCTTACTTGATATAAGCGGTGCGTTAGAACAGCTTCAAAATCATTTCATTGTTGAAATGTTGTTGTTTGTTGAAGTAGCTAAATATGTTGAGGATAACTTTGTAAAATAGAATAGGTACAATCTTTCTAATAGAATGGATGCTGAGGATTATTGTTCTATGTTTTTTGGGTTAATGGTATCCTTGCACACCATAGGAGTTTATGCTTATTCTCTTTATTTTGGCAGAATGATCTTTTGTCATAAGTTGTTCGACCAAATGCATCATGTCCTGTCTAGATCATTTTTGGAAACCTTGCTGGGAATTTATTTCACTAACTCAATTTGGTTAATACACTTGAATCTTATAGACGCTTGACCTGAAAATCTCGTGAAAGCTCTGGCTTTACCAGCTAGAAGTGTAGTCGGAACCAAAATTCATTATTTGGCATTTGCCTTCTTAATTTCTCTGTACTGTCTCTTATATGCACCGACAAGTTTCTTTTTTCCCTTCTATCACTTTAAAATCATGTGGAAGCTGGGAAGATATCTTGCAAGCACAGCTCTGACATGTGCATCCTATCATACTTGATTTAGTACTAATCAGCACTACTATTGTCCTCCAAATAGGAAGTATCAATGCTTGCAAAAAAGCTGCTTTGAAGTGTGACGAATTGAAGTTTGAGCAGTACAAGTTAATGGCCCAAGTCCAAACAACAGATGACATCCTTCAGCAGATGCAGAACTGTCTTGAAAAGATCAAAGTCTTGGAGCACTAAGGCCAAAGGTGTTGCCTTCAGATTTTCTCATTTCTGTCTTTCCAACTTGGGAAGCCATTTTGCTATTCTACTCATACCTCTCTTGGATTGCCAGCTAGTTTCTACATGTGGCTTTGTCCATCATTTATACCTTCCCTCCTTTGATACCAAATTAATATGGTTTGAGCATTGATGTTGTAGATATTAGGCATCTGTTTTACTTTTTCATAAAATCAATTGTTATCATGTAGGTCGAATTGCACTTTTTAACTGTTGGTTCATACTGTCCACAGAGAATTCATTTTTCTATACTTAATCTAGTATTCTCTTTTAAAAGGGAAGGAGTTATTCCCTGTTCCGTTTTTTCTTAAATCATTTTTTTTGTTATTGTTTGATGTTCTGTTGCTTATGGAGAGCGAGGTGCATCTTTAACATTTCAATAATGACTCTTGTCATTCTGCTGCCTTGTTCTCTGAAGCTGCATACTCCTGGATTAAGACTGTATAAAAGAATGGGATTTAGTTACTTTTTGCGAAGTGGCAACTGCACAGTCCTGTAGTCCTGTTGCCTTGCTCCAGCTGGGGGTTGCATCGAGAGTAGGGTGGCAATAAAACTGTGGAGGGTGGATCTTCTTTTCTTTTCAAAGTCTTGCATGATTAAGTCATTTATGTTAAGTGCGAGCAAGGAAGAGAATGATTTTGGTCAAATGGGCTTTCATATCTGTGAATTTGTAGGAAAGCATCTCATTTTTTGCTCAATCAAGCCAGATTTTGGACTAGTCAGTGGTTTAAGCTTTCTAGTTACAAGCGCTCCTTAGTGAGAGGAGATCATAATCTGGTTTTACAGAACACCGATTATGATCTATGACTTCTTCCAAGTTCCTTGTACAATTTCCACATTTAGTTGCTTTTCTGTTCTCGTTACCTTTTACTTTCTAAAATCTTTGATATTTCTGAGACATCAGTTATTAGATTAGTCTTATGCCTTGTTCGTCTTTGAATTATGAGGTTGCTTATCTGATCATGGTCAGCTTTCCTCATCTAACCTAATTTCTGCTAGTTCCTGGTAGTCAGTGGGCTTATCACCTTTACTATGCGTTTCTTCCATATTTCAATGCTAAGATCATGTGACTATGTAATGTTTAAGTAGACGAAATGTAGAGAAGTACAAAAAATACGCAGAGAGTTGATGGATCAGGATGTCTCAGTTCCTGTGTTAGAGTAGCAAATTACATAATCGGGAAAGTAATTTCTCACATATAGATGGTTAAGTAGACGAGAAATATCGATTGTTCTCGTACTACTTAGTTGTTTTATGAGTTTAATGCAGGATTGCAGAAATGCAGGACAGCTGCTGAAACTCTGATAAAAATAGGTCTATACTCTATAGTACGCCAGTTCTATGATATTACACTCATTAGGTAACAAGCTTATTAACCTTATGTATTGGGGAACAAGAATTCTCCGCTTACTGTTCTCTGCTAGCCTGATCTCGAGTTCTCTGATTTAGCTCTATATCCATATAGCTTTGGCCCTTATAAGCAGTGGCTTCAGCTCGCCTTTGACATTGAGGCCTATCACCTCATCAGAGCCACCGATCATCTCTTTGCCTATGAAAACAGTAGGCACACTTGGCTCTTGTCCTAGACGTAGCAGTTCCCTTTCCATTTTCTGACCATCTTGATGTTGATCAATCTCATAAACTTTAGGATTTGCCCCAAAATTGTTTATTAGTGTCTTAATGGTGTGGCACATACCACAATTGCTTTTGCTGAAGATAACCACAGGATTTTCAGACCCCAACTTTTTAACCATGCCCATCTCTCCAAGAACAAGGTGAACGGAGACTAGTTGTACAAGGTTTTCGGATTTCGAAGAGGCCAAGTATATGTTAGTTATAGTGAGGTATTGTGCTAAATTACTGGCAAAGTAGCAAGCTGTTGTATAATGGAATTGATCATGCATGAAATTATTTATAGAAGCTTAGAGATGGTGAGCTGCATGCTGTTGCAGATTGAAAACGATTGAAGAATGTTCCTGGTAAAGTCAGGCCAAAGCATTTGTAATCTAAAATCTAAATCACCCCAAATCATTGCCCCACATTGTCCTGTTGTGCCTTATCTGCATCAACTTACATGTTGCAACATGGACATTTTAGCTTTTTTCATGTAACTAAACCAGAATTTCCTGCATTCAGCCCTCAGATTAAACCATAGCTTGTTTATTATCCTATGTCAACGGTGAGGACGTATTTACATTCTCGCCAAGCTGTTGTATAATTGAGCCAATCATTTAGAATTTCTACTTCGAAATGCATTGATAATTGTACCTTTTTTTTTTTCCTGGCGTTTAGAATTGATATAAAAAGGATTTTTGAATTTACAAACAATTAAACACTCAAATCTTTGAGGCCTAAAGCTGCTTATGGCTTGCTTTTTACAGGATTTTAAGTAATGTGAAGATTTCTTTTATAGACAATTTTCCCTTATTTGATGTGTGCATTCTTTGAAAACGTAACCTGTTTTCATCAACTATTGAGAATGAGAAAAAGTTGCTTATCCAAAATGTATCACTTTTTTCAGTTCCCTAAAGAGAATCGCATCCAATTCACCCCACTAAGTTAATTGATGTGGAAACTATATCCTCATATAACTGCAGATGAAAATCCAGACCTGATAAACATGAGTTGAAGGTACCAAAAATATGAGGACACTCGACATTAAAGAAAGCACATTATCCTATCAACTTTTTCACCATCGATAAAAAGGACCTGTCATCGTATCTCTAATCATGAATATCACGTGAAGACTTTGCCATATCTTTGTTTCTGTGGCACATATCCTCCATATCTTCTGATTAATATTCACGACAGGCTCTTGTGGAGGGTTAGACCTGGAGGCATAAAAAAGATCTACTGATAGTAGATTGGAGAGCCATCTGAGGCCACAAGGAAGATGCAGAGAATAACAACAATTAGCAAATTTTCTTCTAGTCACACTAATTAACTCAAAAAAGGGTTTTCTGACTCTAGTTTCTTTCTCATGGCCAAATTTCATTCTGCTTGCAATCTTTTTCAAAAGAATTGCAATGATAAATAATTTTATTCCATATGTTTTTCTTGAAAATCCTACTCAATCTGTGTACACGTGTATGTATTGCCCCAATTAGATCAACAGCTTGCCTGATTAATGTAGGATTTATTTGCTGCATGAGCTGGATAATAACTTTTTTTTCCCAGCAACGGCAACAATCTACGCTACTCCTATACTAATCTATACTATGGGGGAAGGGGAGTCTAATGGGGCTTGTATGGGGGTTGGGGGATGAACCTCCGACTAAATAAGTGCACTATTGTACTCTTTGGATTTTTTAAAAATATGGTAGTATTATGCTGCATGAGCTGGATAATAACTGAAAAGCGTTATGGTAAGTACACATCCTAGCATCACGCAACTCATTTGTCTATTTTCATTGTTCTATAAGGGTGCGTTTGATAAGACTGAAATATGAAATTAATTCATTAAATTATTAAATTGTTAAATATCAAATCTAATATATTTAAGTGCATATCACATTCAATGATAAGTGAACAACTTATCACTTAATTTTGAGAGCAAGTTTTGTCTAGGAAATTCAATGTTAATTAATTCAGATGTTCAATTTTTGGTTATCAAACTTGTTTGAATATGTTAAGATTTAAATTCATTAAATTTAAGTACCGAATTGGTTATCAAACAGGGCCTAAGTATTTATTATTTGGACAAAAGATCGAGAACAAAAACCAAATTTCCTTGATTACATGAAAGAATCTGCAGCGATAAAATGGTTTGTTTAGACGACCACATGTACAAGGCACCAAATTACTAGTGGAGCAATGCGCACATATCATTGAACTAGTTTACACAAAAGCAACAAATTGTGCATCTATATCATGTCATCTTGTTGAAAATGCTAATACTCAATGCTATTTCATTGCTCTTTTGTATGTTTCCAGGGTAAAAAAAAGAGAGAAAAACTCCTACATGTCCACTCAATTTGCATTGTTTCAGTACCCTACCTATATTTATTCTTAAATTGGCATCCATAATTTGCTGCCCTTTCCGTCTATCTTTTCAGTATATTTGCTGTTGTTTTCTTCATTCTCTCGTTCACATTGCTCTACTAATAATTGATGCATTATATATGGGGTCGTTTCTTTTATACAGGAGCACGTATGTTTCTTCTGCCTAATTGGAAATTTTTAGTCTTTTCCAGATATTTGCTTACTCCTAAAATGAATTTGTTGGTGAAACGTTTTAGCCTCTTCTTTTTTTTTTTCCTGAAAATAAATAGCTTGCTTTGACCAAAAAAAGTGTAGTTTTAGTGAACTTTTATGGGTACACAGAACCATGATTCCAATATAAGAAAGACCTTTGGCAATAGGTTATCGAAGACTCTTGTTCATTTGACAAACAAAGAATGCTAAAATTTCAAGTTGTTCTCAAAGTTCTAAGTTACAGTTGTAAAAAGCATTGATACATTTGGTTATAACTTTTAAGTCCCATTTTGTCTTTAAAGTTTCTAATTGTGCCAATGATTTTGGCATACCATGAAGAGCTTTAAGCACTCCACCCTTTCAAAATAACATATAACATCCACAACCTAATTTCTCTACTCAATTTAAATGCCAAAAAGACTCCGATTCATACGTAATGATCATATTTCATTACCTTCATGGAGAGCTCTCTACTACAAAATCTTAAAACTTCCAAAAACAAGAAACCCTAAACATGTTTTAAACCGTGAAACTCCACCTAAAGATTATTATTAGAATTTTCCTTTTAAATCCACAGTCTGGGCATAATAATTTTTTAGCAAAACTACAAACTCAAAGTAGTTAATTCAAGTTATTAAATAGCCTATCAGCCAAGCCAATCTTATCCATGTAACATGTCCTTTCCTTCCCACCGATGCTGGACAAATCATGAGGTCTCACATATAATAGTAAAAAATTTTAGAAATTGGTGCAAGAGTATGGAAAAGCAAGAGCGAATTGAAGAGACATACAGAATAATGAACAAGACCTAAATAATAGACAGCTTCTAAACTGCAAACATGATCGCAAATGAATTGTGAATGCCTCCCGAACAAAAGCCAAACAAGGTCAATGGAGTGTATTCATCGTCATTATGGTTCTCGTCCACTTATAGTAGTAGAAAATTTTAGAATTGGTGCAAGATAGTGAAAAGTGAGATCGAGTTAAAGAGGCAAGTTACAGAGGATTGTGAATTTGTAATATACGTGGAGGGGTAATTTCGTGCTCTAGAATAATGTATTTGTTTATATTATTTTCATTAAGAAAAAAAAAAAAAAGTGCCTAGAGATTTTGGTGGAGTGCCAAAATCATTATTACCTTCTAATTATTGAAAAAGGCATTCATGAATTTGTAATTGATCTCCCTTGAGGAAACTTTATTTCAATTGATGCAAGTTTACTTTCGAGTAATTGCTATCTTAAACATCTCCTAACATACATAGTTCCACACTTTTATAAGATAACGTTGTTAATGTCAAGTTTGTGTCTTTGTGGTACAGCTATTAGACAAGCTTTGGGGCCTAGATTATATCCATTAGTTTAGTCAAATGATTTACTGCTTAGCAAGCACTATTCTAGGGTTTGCATTGGATTCAGGATGACATATAAAGTATAGATGAATGAGGTCTGGGAATCTTTTTTCCTATGAAACATATTTTTTTCAATAAAGTTTAGGACCCTCCTAATTGTAATGAGAAGTCAAAATATGTAGGTTGCTCTTTTTGCCAGTAAATGAAACAAATTTGAACACCCGTGAGTAAACATGAAAGCAGAAGTTGCAAATCAATTTGATCTAGATATTAATTGGCCCATTGACATGCCTAATGGAGAGAAAACAAGTGCTAACGCATGCTATCAATGAGAAAAAAACTTATTGCTAAAATACGCTTCTTCCATGTTCGCAATCAATGGAGCTTTCCAAGCTCTGGGGACAGATTGCTACTGATTTCGAATCTCTATCCTGTCTGCTGTCTACTTTTTGATTCCTTTTGGTCTTCTCATTGTGTTGTTGTTCATTTCACTCGCTACACGAACACTTTTACTCTCCATTGCATCGATTTTAATGGGTTTCTTTTGATTGTAAGTCTCTTGATAAAATAACTTTGAGGGGTCCGATGCAAGGCATCTGCCTCGTTCTAGTATTATGGATTTGTGGTGGAGTGGTTGGCTAGTGATAGATCTAGGCGGAGGGAAAATTTCTTCGAAGCATTTCCTAACCCTGTCTACACCTAGGAATGTAAACGAGTCTAAACAAATTGAACTTTTATCGAGCCGAGCTAGAGGCAAGCTCGATTAGTTTGAATTTTTTACGTGTAAATTTTACTTATATATTAATTGAGCCAAACTTGAAAATTTATCAAAAGCCAATTGTTGTTTAAGTTTAATTTGATTAGTTGGTAAAAAAGCTTTTACGGAGTCACACTAGATTTGAATATAAAGTAGTTTGGTTCATCTTTCACTCCTATCTACGACACAAAGCATCCATAGGAGGAACAAAGTTCTCATACTGGTCCATCATCTTGGGCTGATGTAGTGCAAAGTGAAAACTACTAAGCTAAAGAATGGTAGACTTTTGTTGAAAGTTTTGGCTTCGGCGATGGTGACCTTCCAGAAACAAGCTGTGGTGATAGTTCTGCCTAAGAGGTGGTGGATGGGGTGAAGAAGTGGAAAACAGCTCTGGTTGGATTTGTTCTTGGGCATAACCCTCCATTTTCTGTGATGCAAAAAGTTGTCTCAACCACTTGGAAGGAATTTGGGAAAAATAACAAGTATGTTTTTTTGTGTTTAACTTTGAATCGGAGGGGTCTAAGATGAAGGTTCTCCTTGGCAATATTTCAACAAAATGCTTTACCTAAAGGAGTGTTCTCCTAAACTTGATTTCTCGACGGCAGAGATCAAGAAAGTACCTAGTTGGGACATCAAATTTCATTATTCAATGAGGATACCTTGAGCAAATTGGCTAGCTTTGTAGGAATTCCTCTCTGTATAGATTAGCTTACTGCTTCTCAAGGCAGATTATTGCATGCAAGAGTATGTGTGGAAACTGACGCTTCTTCGACTCTGCCTAAGTCATTTCCCTTGATCAATGAATTTGGTCAACTGATTGTGCAAAGAGTAGAGAGTGAATCGGTTCCTGCTGTTCTGTGTGTAAACTGTGTAGCAAATTTGGCCATGTTCATAAATAGTGTGATATGAAACCCAAGAGTCACAAAGTTTGGGTGCCCAAGCTACCTAATACTACCGTGATTTCATCCTTCCAAGAATACAGCATTACATGGTTTTGGATTGTACAGACTTCCTTTTCATAAATTCCTGTCTCTACCTCCTCACATTGTCGCTATTTCATCTTGTCATCTTTTCTAGAGAAATTTCCATCTTGTCATCTATTTGAGCTTGCTTTACCACATCCTCAGGTATATGATTTAGAGGGATCAGGATGTTATGACTGATCTTGATGCTCCAAACTGATGCCAATGACAAATACTGGGGAGCAGTATTGTTAGAAGAAGATGACGGAGTCGGGAAACTATCAGGAAATTCGAAGAAGCAGAACAACATTACCATTCTACATTCAAGAAGATCCTTGCGTTAAAATATGGGATTAAAAGTTTTCTTTTATCTCAGATCACATAATTTCCTTGTAGAGAAATGGGTATGAGCATCTTCCCAAAAATGCTTCAATTTACGCAGAAAACAGTGCCCCATCTGCAGCTTCTCAGGTGGTCAAATTGGTTTTCACAGTGCACTTTTGACGTTAAGCACATCAAAGGAAAAGATAATATGTGGTTACTGATTTTTTCTCAAGACCTCCTCCGCCAGTTCTTATGTTCTCCCGTGCTTCAAGCTCAAACCCAGCACCTAAAATACTCACCAGGATTTTTATCCTTGAATGTTCCATGGACAAGGGAAGAAATTACAAGACAAAGGATGTTTCATGAAATTGAAGTTTTCAAACAGTATGGTGGTTCACTTTTGAGTTACACCAAAAAAAAAAACTAAAATAAGAAATGAAAAAGAAAATAAATCTCCAAACGAGGAGTAGACATTGCGTTGGTTTTCCACATCGGAATATTTGTCGGCTTCTTTGTCATCTCAGCGCGTGTTCCAGCGCGTCACAAGGCATACTTTTTCCGCATCAACAGCTATACCTGTACGCGGTTGACAGCTTTTGTTATTAAGACACAACCATAGCAAAAATTCTTCCCACTTTTCACTCTACAGGGGAAAAAAGAAAAAGGAAAAAGCTTTCCTACAGAACCTACGCCGTCAGTTGATGAGTTATAAAGACCATACAAAAAAACCAACTAATTACATTTGAGGGCTGTTTGGCGAATAAGTTTTCGATCAAGTTTGTTGCTATAAGTTTTTAATAACTTTATTTATAGTAACATCAAAAAAAATTTTAAAAATTTTAAACTATATATTTTAAAATATCTCAAAATTTACATATTTCAAAAACTTTTCCTACAACTTCTACAGTAAGTTACAGTAAAATTTTAGATAAACACTCAAAAAACTCATTTGCCAAACGGGGCTGAGTTTGGCTAACTTATAAAATTCTTTACTTATGGGTAAATCTTTGGGTTAAATGCAAAAAACTTTCCTCGTGATTTGGTGAATGTTCAACTTACATCTCTATGATTTAGCAAACATCAATTTTAGCCTCTCATAGTAGTAAGTGATTAATTTTTTTAAAATTTGGTTTTCATTTTTTCTTGGATCATATTAAGGGTATTTTTTAAAAAAAATAGTTGGATATTGTAATGTTAGATTGCATTCTTGTCAAACTATATGTTCCTTTTTATAATTTAAACAAACCTTTAAAGAAGGAAATGTATATTTCTTTTGTAGGGGACAATTTTCTTATTTCCCTACTAGCATAAATTTGGTTTATATGTAATTTAGTCAAACTACAAAATTCGTTTAGTAATTTTGCCAAACCTTAGGGGAGGAAAATATAATTACTCCATAAAAAAAATACCTTTCGCCAATCACAACCAATTTACCACCGTCAGCGTCCAAGTTGGCTCAATCCATCACCGACTAGGCGCGTAACAGAAAAAGTCTTCCCAGTGAGCTGAATCTTCCCTTCACGCTCCTACCTTCGGACGAGGACCTCACGTGTCTTCCTCCTCACTCCTTCAGTCCTTTCCCATTTTTTGTCGTCAAAGTTTAACAAACACTAGAAACCATTCCACTTCAAAGTAGGTCGTTTCACTGATCCCTTGTTATATATTACTTTCTCTAGTTGTTTTACTATCCACAATATGCAGTTGCATCAGTCAATGATGATCCAGAATTTATAAAAATAAAGGAAAAAACAGAAAAAACCACCTCAAAATCCCTCCCATACAGTAGCTGTTGCTTGTCAGATAAAAAAAGGTCTTTCAAAGTCAAACCATTTCTGGGTTTTCCCTGCTTCCCCCATAGTTATCGAAAATCCCATATTCAAATTGAAGTACTAAAAGTATTGAAATTTCAGGGCTTTGCACTGGGGCCTTAGTTACCTAAAGTTCTTTTATTGATCAATTTCTTGAAGCTGAAGTTTTACTCTATTGAGCTCTTGATAATTTTTCTTGATATTGGGATTGTGAGATTTTGGCATTTTAGTTTGTTGAGTTCTTGATATTTTTTTTTTTATGATATACGAATTTTAGGAATTTTGTTTATAGATTTTTTTATGCATCATTTTTCTTGCCATGGGGATTTTAGTTTGTTCACCTATTGATAATTTTTCTTGATATAGGGATTTTGGGGTTTCAGCTTATTCAGGTGTTGATCATTTTTATTGAAATTGGAATATTTGAATTTTAGTTTATCGAGTTAGTGATCCACTTTCTTGAAAATGGAGGCAAAAACGTCGGTGAGATTTACATTAGGAAGGCAATCATCACTTGCTTCAGAAAGGTGGAGTGATGAGTTGGAGAGGGAAGGTGATGATGATGAGGAGGATTATGAAGAAGAGGAATGGAACGGGGAGGATATTGATCCAGGGGTGAGGCTTATGTATGCTGCCAATGAGGTTGACTTGGATGGCATTAAGGAGCTTTTGGACTCCGGTGTCGATGTAAATTTCCGGGATATTGATGACCGGACAGCATTACACGTTGCTGCTTGCCAGGGGTTTAGTAATGTTGTCAAGTTGTTGATTGAAAATGAGGCTCAAGTTGACCCCAAAGATCGGTGGGGCAGCACGGTATGCCATCAAATCCTGAACAGAACTAAGCCATATTTGTTTCATATTTTTATGGTTGTAATTGTCATGTGATGCTTTCATGTTGGATGGGTATATTGTTTGCATTTATTACTATTTTTTTGGATATCTTAACTTGGTAACTGACATAAAAGACTTGGGTATACAAGCTAGCATTATCAGTGTGGAATAATTGCAGAAAATGTCTCCTTGTTTGGATAGTAGCCCTCTTGTTATTTTGAATTATTCTATTTTTTTTCTGGAGTCATTTTGAATTGTTTAGAACATTGATTCCTTTAGTTAGGCTTGCTAAATTTTTTATAATAACTGGAAAGAGTTGAATAAATATTGTGCATTTTGTGTTGATCTTGAACAATGACTTACCATTACTACCAGTTGGTGCATGGAGTCCCTTGGAATTCAGAATGGAAAAAATGTAGTAAATATCTGTTCAAGTCAAGTAGTTGTATCAGTTGAAGCCAAATGTAGATTGCTAGCATTCTTTGGACAGAGTTGATTCTGTTTGTTTGCCATAAGAAATAATGGAGACAGAAAAAGTAATAATCCATAATCTGTCTGATGGTCGTGATGATGACATCTTCAAGTGTCTGATAGTATTCAAAATTTAAGGTGCAAATGCTTCCTAACTGTGCTTCTGAGCATCGTGTTCATATGTTTCATACATAAGTTTATACCATTATATTATGCTGTAAAAACTCTTTCTAGTTTGTATTTATGAGGCAGAAAAGGATTGATGCAATAGAAGAGAAGGGAAGAGGGATATAAATCATCGCACTATGTGTAGTATAGTTTTTGGAAGAATATCATTTAACTGTCTGCCGTCTTTCTTTCTTTAAATTCTGTGTTTCACGTCGACCTTAGTTTCAATGGCTAACTGAAAGCTTGAATCTTTCTCATTCACCTTGTCTGTTTATCTTTTTCACAACAATGACGTCTTGGTTTAACAGCCTCTTTCAGATGCTATTCATTACAAAAATCATGATGTGGTCAAACTATTGGAGAAGCATGGTGCAAAGCCTTTGGTATGTCATTTGATTTTCCAGTCCCTGCCCTCTACTTTGGGTCTTTATAAGAGGATACACTTAACTGATATCTGTACGTTTGGATTCTCCTTATTGGATACATTTATTTAGATGGCTCCCATGCATGTCAAAAATTATCGTGAAATTCCTGAATACGAGATTGATCCTGAAGAACTTGATTTCACTTTTGGTGCTGAGATAAAGAAGGTAATAGATTACTCTTTGGTTTCATTTAGTGAATCCTTCATTCTTGTTTTACTTTCCCTTAAATATTCTGTATTATGTGATGCAAAATTGAATTCACAGTTATGCTATGTTATTAATCTGACCTATAACTACTTTATCTACTTATAAAATGCTATTCTTCCATTCTTAGACTGAGTGGTTTTGGCCTTGTCAAGTTGAGGATATCAAGGAACTTGATTGAGGGCTTTGGCACAAGACCAGGACCAATTTGACTTTACACATCTAATGTTTTGATTGATTCTCACTTTGTAACGTTACTTTTATTTTGGAGAACTTATAACTTGAAGTTAGCAAAAGGTCCCAATCACCTTAGTCACCCACACTATTGATGGAAGTATGAAAACCTATACGTTTATATGCTATTTTTAGCAATTTTGAAGAACTGATGCCAATTTGATCCCTGAGAAGGAAGAGTGGCAATGTATGCATGCATGTGTTGTTCTAGTTTCATGGATAGTGTATGAAATGAGGGTAATTTGGGATTGTGTGCCCAAGATAAATGTCTGAGGTGTGGTGTGGCAGGAGTTAGTAACTTTGGGGCATCATTATACTTGTGTTTGTTCTATTTCTGATTTTTTATGTATAGTTCTAGTGTTGATAGAACACTAGAGTTTGTTTTGATGTAATGGGAGGATTTCCTCTATTCTAAAGCTTTCTTTGCAAATTAATAGGAAAGTGTTATCATTTGCTAGAGAAAAACTTTAGGGCGTCGTGTGTCCAATTAAAAGTTTGAGCTGTGAAGTGAGAATGAAAGAAATATTAAGGATTCAGGTGGAATAATCCATTTTGTTAGGTTACTTTTATCTTGACATAAGATTACAACTTATAAGTACATGGGGAAAAAATTCATGTTTCAGTGGGATAAGTACAGCTTTCATCTGTGTTGGAGCAATCTGTAATTATGTTTCTTCCTAACCATTGTGAGAACATTATTTCGCTTTATAGTCTTCAGAAAAAAACTACAGAGTATGCGACAATTAATAAAGTTTGCTTGGAGTTGTGATGTAAAGTGGCTCTATGACTTGAAAGTGTTCTTTTTTGTTATCTTTGTAATTACAAGATCTTTTATTCGTTGTTCTCAACTTAAATATTTTTGAACTCTTGAGGGGAAGGTTGATGGTGAGTCTGTGAGTTTTGGACTCATAAGGTTTTATATTCTTGTTGGAGACTGTCAACTACTTATTAGTTTCAGATATAATATTGCAGTTTATCAGTATCATAAGATGGTATATGTATGTTTAGGGCTCTCAGATTGTGTGGCAGAGGAATCAGGAAGAAATGTAACTTTAATTATGGAAACTTGTCAGAAATAGAGACCTTCAATAATTTCCAATAAGTATACATTGAAACTTATGTGTATTAAGCATTTTCAATACTTGGTAGAATGATATTGAAACATTTTGACAGATTCTTTAAATAGCTGCTTAATGCTTGAAAGTTTGTTGCAAATGTTAGGGAACAACTTTCGAAGTAGCCTCCTGGCGAGGAACAAAAGTTGCAGTGAAAAAGTTTGGAGAGGAAGTCATCTCTGATGAAGATAAAGTGTAAGTTGTTTATGTTATATTTTTGTTGTTTTTGATATTTTTCGTTTTATACAGTTGCGTTTCTCTATAAATTGTATGAAATTTGTGAATGTTTAATACCTGTGCAGGCGGTCATTTAGAGATGAGCTTGCTTTGCTTCAGAAGTTAAGACATCCAAATTTGGTTCAGTTTCTTGGTGCTGTTACACAAAGCAGCCCCATGATGATTGTGATAGAATATCTTCCAAAGGTACTTTTGACCCCTGGAATACTTTCAAAATGAATGCAAATTGAAACCAGATTAAATACTTTTTTGCTCCTTCTCTGCCAATTTTTGTCTGTTTTTTTCATGTCCTAATAGCTTTCACAGTATAAAGATTGACTTTACAAATTTTCTTGTTGCCAATACAGAATTACTGTTGCAAGGATGCTTCTTCTTTTTAGTTATTAGAAAGGAGCTTCAATTCTTTTATGCGTTACTTTTTAATGAACATAAATTAGATGGTCAGCTACATCTCTGAGCATTATCCTGCTTATCAATTTATTTGGTACTTTATTGCAGTAATATGAGTTTCAGTGATCAGCATCTTGAGCGTACAGCAATTTAGTGGTCACAGGATAACAAAAATATGTAGAAAATGGATTTGCACAAGTTACTTGAGCATTTTGCTTGGTTATATTAATTATCCAATAATTGTCATTATTCTTCTCAAACTTGCTTGGTTGGTTGGTTGGTTTGCTTGCTTGGTTACAAATTGTTTTTCACTGTTGTCTAGTATGGAAGAAGGTAGCATGTAGGTGGTGAGGAGGATGATGGAGAGACACTCTGTCAGCAACTTTTCCACTTCTAGATTTCTGTCCCTATCTCATTCATAGATGATATGGATTGTGTGAATAACATGATTTTCAACTTCCAAAACAATCCTATTTTTGGTATTATGTTGTGCTCTAATTCGGTGGCAGGAGGTTACCACAGTCCAAAAGTTAACTACAATGAAGAATAATTAGCTATCCATTGTTGAAGTTCAAGATGTCGTAATGATTGTTATCGCTGGGTGATATGGGTTTTGAAATTAACTGCACTGATAGATGTATTTAATCAATCCATTGTCATATATCAATGCATTGGGTTACGCTTTCAATGCAGTTAATGTGGTTAATGTACTTTTCAATGCAGTTAACTCCATTCGCATAGGTAACCACATTAACGGCATTGTCACATATCAAATATGGATATCATAGATTACAGTTATGTTGTTCTTTAACTAGTCTTTTGAATATTTGCTAAAGAGATTTCAAATGTGGCAGATATTTAATTTTTGAAGCAAATAATCTTATGGCATTATGAATATGTGACTAATGTTTAGAATAGTTAGCTCGATATTGATCTCTGTGCACCTCCAGGGTGATCTGCGTTCATTGTTGGAGAAAAAAAGAGCCCTTAAACCTACCATAGCTCTCAGATATGCGTTGGATATTGCAAGGTATGTAATGTACTCTATCTTCTGTACATCAATGACATAATTCATATGATAATTAAATTTGCAATCAAATTTTGGATTGGCATCATACATATGGTACATAATAGTAAATATGAATCTGGGATTGGTGTCTGTTGATGGATCTGTGGTTAGTAAATATGAATCTCGGATTGGTGTCTGTTGACGGATCTGGTGTTAAGTAGTAATAAGCAGTAATTGCCATTGGAGATAGTGATCATGGTTATTTTCTTTCTTTTTTTTTCCTATGTACTTTATAACATTATTCAGAGAGCTGCTTGTTATGCTTAATTGTTAGATCCTGGAAAGATTTTCCAATAATCTTTGCTCAAATGCCAATCAACTTCGTGCATGTAATTCAGCCAAAATTTTGGCCGATAGAGTTATTTTTTATTTATAACCTTTGAAGTGTGGAAGGATAGAAGCGTAGAAGCATCTGTATAATATGACAAGCCCATAGGTATAAATCATGTTGTGTGGAGAGATACTTTGGTTTTATTTTTTCACTGTTCGGATTTTGTACTTCATGTTTGCTGGATTTATTGTTCTTGTACAAAAGTTCTTTCTTTATATCTACATGAAAGTCGCAAAGTTGATAGCTGTTGCTTGATTTGTTTGAGTAAGCTTTTTAATTTTGTTCAGGATATCAAAAGTTGTTATTGGTGAAAAAAGTGATAATTCTGATTTTGCAGCAGGATCTGAATACTTTCTTTTACCTTTGGCCTTGCAGAGGAATGAATTATTTACATGAAACTAAACCAGAAGCAATTATTCATCGACATCTGGA
This sequence comes from Coffea eugenioides, assembly GCF_003713205.1. NCBI lineage: Eukaryota > Viridiplantae > Streptophyta > Magnoliopsida > Gentianales > Rubiaceae > Coffea > Coffea eugenioides. The sequence goes on from NC_040036.1 coordinate 16,670,333, forward strand.
GCCTTCGTAATATTCTCTTCCTCAAATTCTCAGTTTCATATGCAAAGAAAAAATGCTGAACTTTGGACATCCAGACATTTGGCTAATTGGTTTGAATTTATTGTTTTTGTTGTGTACACGTAATATGACAGAAACATATTGCGAGATGATTCTGGACATCTCAAAGTTGCAGACTTCGGAGTTACCAAGCTACTAAAAGTTGCCAAAAGGGTTAAAGAAGATAGGCCTCTATCATATCATGAAGTTTCTTGTGAGTGCTGCTTTTTGGACTTTTGATGTCCTTCTCATAGATGCTTGCTTGCTACACGTTGAGAAAAGCACTAGATGAGAGTTTTTGGTAGTCTGTGTACTTTGAATTGATGAGCCACTAGACTGAATATAACTTGTTATTTATCTGCCCAGTAGGATGTAATATACATCTGGAGCATGCTTTCCATCCACACAGCGTAGTTATCTGATTTTGATGACCTACATGATGAGCCCATTATTTAGTTAACTTTTTTTTTTTTTGGTTTTTTTACAGGCCGATATGAAGCTCCTGAGGTTTTCAGGGATGAAGAATATGATACCAAGGTGGACGTTTTTTCATTTGCTCTAATTTTACAAGAGGTAGTCTCATCCTTTGTTCTTGAACTTGATTTGTTATTGAAAGGCTAGTTTGCTACATCCCGGTGTAAACTCTGCATAGCCACTCTTATCACCCCAAATATAGGTCTCATCCTTTGTTCTTGAGCTCAATTTGTTTTTGAAGGGCTAATTTGCTACATACCTGTGTAAAGTCTGCATAACGACTCTTACAATTACCCAAATATAAACAGAGTCTGTTGATTCCTCTTCTAGCATGTCTTACTTTCCTTTTTGTCTGATGTCACTTATTTTTTCCCCCCATCAAAATAAGGAATCTGTTTGAGAACTTTACAAACTACCTTTTGCTAACTAATTTGAAGCACAATTTCTTTATCACTCCCATGGAGGACAAGTTGGTCAATTATTTGCACTATTTTATTGGGTTATCTGTGGTTCATTGACTCGGTAAGCTCTGACTATTTAGACAAATTTTCTTTGTCACAAACAGTCTCGTAAATTAATCTTTGTGATGTTCTCTACCATAGATGATTGAAGGATGCCCACCATTTTATACAAAGAAAGCAGGTGAAGTTCCTGATTTATATGCCATGAAACAGCGCCCTCCTTTTAAAGCTCCAACGAAGTTTTATGCCCATGGAATAAAAGAGTAAGTTTTTCTTCTCAAACATAAAACTTGTGCTAATAAGATAGCTCTCTCCTCAAATGATGCATGCAGCATTATTGGGTTGAAATGTTTTTGACTGTCTTCAGATTCTCTGAATTGCAGTACGCTAAGCTTTTCTTTGTGTTCCTGGTATGCTTTGTCAGTGCATTTGGCCGTCTTCACTGGCATTTATTCTTTATTTCCACTCTGTGCAACCTTGAGCTGTGCCTAGAATATAGTTGGTGTGTTGCAACTAGTTGCTGAGATATTATGTGATGCAATTGCACTGGGAAATATTTTGAGATATCGCAGGTGCAGTCATGCACCTTCGAGGTTTTCAAAAAACTCTAAACCTTTCTTTGTGCTCATTGTTAGACTATCCTAATTGTGAAAGAGATGTTATTATTATTATCCCTGCAACTATAGAGAAATGCCAAAACCAAATATCCTGACAAAGTGTAATGTAATCTTCCTCTCGTTTTCTATCAAAAAGTGTTGTCCTTTTTTTCTTGGAACTTTTTTTGTGAAAATTTTGTATCTCCTCACATGTGGACAAATAAATCATCTTCTGTTTCTTCTATGATGCAATTATATTTTTTTGCAGCAGATTGTGTTGAATTATCTAGTAGCGGAAGTTTTATATTTCCAATTGTCTTTGTGCAGATTGATTGAGGAATGTTGGAGCCAAATTCCAGCAGATAGACCAACATTTGAGCAAATAATTCATAAGCTGGAAATCATCTCCAACAAATTTGGCCACCGAAGTCGTTGGAAGGTCAGGCTGTTCTTCAAATCCGTCTAGATGTCTGTTGTTTGTGTCTGCGTTACTGCATGTCTATACTTTTTTAATTTTGCATCCTTATTTATTGAGCAAGTGGCTGTTAGGTGGGGTTTTGCAATTTGATTTGCAAAAAATCCGTTTCTAACCTCGAAAATGGCTGGAAACCTGTCTACTTGTTAATAATATAGGATGCAGATGAGGTAGTCTTTCACTCATTCATTGTGCTGATGATTGATAATGTGTGCCTAAATGTACAGGTCAGACCATTGAAATGTTTCCAGAGAGTGGAGGCCATGTGGAAGAAAGATTTAGATCCCTCTTCTCGATCTACCAGCAGCATTTAGGTCATCTGGGTATACTTTTGTCTTGGCTCAAGTATGCAGTTTTACTTCTTTTTCCTGCTATGAGAATTTCCAGCCAAAGTTAGAAGAGATTGATTGCTATCTGTACCGCACGAGGCCTTTAGAATATTTGCAAAATAATTGGCCCTCTTGCCACATTGTTCACATCTCCTGATGATTCTTAGTGACATTGAGTTCACTCCCAGTGTCGATAACTTCCTCATTCTCTTCATTAGTATGAATTTTCAGCAAAATCTTGTTCATTAACGCAGAATTACTTGCATCATGGCTCGAATTTTTTTTTTTTTGAGAAACACAAGGAATTTATTATTGGCATCAGAACTTAAAATCACAAGGATATGATTTTTTTTTTCTTGATATATGGCCATAGCACGATGAAATGTACACTAAAGCAGGATCCACTATTAGGAACCAAAGTATTAAAGCCCGCTAAGCTCTTTCAAGCCCTCGTCATGCAGTCCTTATCGATTGGTATGGCCATGGAAGATACTACCTATGATGATGAAGGGCACACTTTTTCCTCTGCCTTCTGTCTATTGAGATGTGTCTGCATCTCTATGTATTTCTGGTCCCAAACCTTGTCTTGAATTCAAGTACATTTTGGACCACAACTGTCAGCTGGTGCAGTTGCTGCTGCAGTAGCTCAGATTGTAACTATAAGTCGAAACAGGAACATGGGAGAAGCATAAAGCTGCTCATTATTGAGATAACTAATAGCCAAATTTATGTTTCCTTTATCTATTGAGATGGGGACAGGTCTGTTGAGATAGTGATCAGTAAGGAAGCACGTTACATGGCCTAAAACATTTGGGAAAATTCTATGGATTAATCTTATATATACTGTCAGTATATACACTACACTATTATATATATTACATATATGATATACCGACCGTGAAATTCAAAATTTGCTCATGTGTCATCCATCTGACCGTGATAGTATATATAAAATTTATTCAAATTCTATACGATACACAATCTTTGGAATTTAACTAGTGCTTGTTTTTTGTTCTTCCGAGACTTTTGCTATGGAAATGGAAGTTTGTTTTACTATGTCAGCTTTTATTTATTTATTTACTTATTGGGGTTTAAAGCAGCCTCTAAATATTAAAGTGAACCCTGGAAAATGATAAAGCCCAAATCAGAAGATAAAAGTCCAAGTGGAGAAAAGGGTTGTGTAATCCAGAAGTTGGAGAAGATTGAAGTGCAAATCCAGAACAAGGTAACGTTTACTCTTCTCCAGCAAAGGAAATCTCAGGAAATGCAAATGCTCACCCTGATGGAGGATATCTATAGTCTTAAGTCCTTGTTTCGTATGTGCTCCTTTTGTTTAATTAATAGGAATCTTAACCATATTACTCATAGGATAAGCGTGCAAGCGCTAGACTTTGTTGTAGATCAGGAATTTTGGATTCCTCAGTGTTAGTATGCACTGGTTGTAAAGTTCGCTCAAGTCTTTACTTGAAACTGTAAAAGTTCTTTTCATCTATAAAATCATATATCGTTTCGACAAAAAAAAAAAAAAAAGAGAAAAAAGGGTTGTGTAGACAAAAATGTGATAGGAGTGATTTCAGAAGCCGCCCCTGAAATTTTTAACAATTGCACATAGGCCATTGAATTTTTTGATTATACACTTCCATTAACTTTAACTTTCTTGTAATTGAGCCAATTTAGTAGTAATGATATACAAAATTCATTAAAAAAAAAACTCTGCACAAAATATTCTTTCCCGCTTATCCTTACTTAGACTACAATAAAGTGAAGTAACATTTTAAAATGAAATAAGGGTATCGAAATGCAGAAAAAAGGGCTCATGAAGCTGGAATTTGCTCATTTGTACCTGCATGACTATGCCTTTTTTAAGTTAAATAAGAATATTATGATTGGCCATGTAAATGGAAATCAGTTCTCAGATTTCGTATGGATTTTTGTCACAGACATGATGTGTTATGATATTGTTACATGCAAAATCAAAATAGGGAAGGTAAATGTATATATCATTAGAAGCCTCATCGGTGCTAAGTGAAATGCATAAAAACTCTGCTGGGAAATTTCTCAAAATTATCTTGGTTTTTGTTCAAAAAGCATATTTGATATATTTAAGTGAGCTAGTACCTTTTTCTCTTGTAGAAATGAAGCAAATGTGTGCATTTTACATAATTGGCACAATGTCTGATAAATTTTAACCCAACTATACCGTGCTATTAATCCAAATGGCATAGTCGATTGGAGAGGGGAGGGGATGCAAAATTGGCAACTAAGAGAAGGGAGAGGTAAATATTGAACTCAAGGACTAACATGGTGTAAGGTCAATTAAACCATCCAAGGCAACAAATGGTCATAAAAGATTTACTTACCTAAATGATTGAGACAAATTATAGTGAAAAATGGGTTGCCTGATTCTCACCTCAAGTTATTCAATTGGCTTCTTTCTTTCAAATACAAATAATCAGTTTGGGGTCTACAGTCCTTTATGTTTTCCCCAGTTGGAAAGGAACGAAATCAGCATACAATAGCATATACTTGGACTGAAATAGAAACGTTCAAGTGGATAAACTGAGGACTACAACCTTCTTTTTTGTTTTTTTTTCTTCCAAATGGGTTATTAATATCTTTTTCCTGGATAAACTGCTTTGGCCCCATCTTGATGTTAATGCTTCTAGTCCTGAAGGCCTTAAACTAATCTTTTCACTAAATATGCATTTATTTATTCACGGTACAACTTAAAAGCTTTTCCATGGTTCAGGGCTTTTTCAGCTATCGTATCTTATAGTGCTGCCCCGCGTGAATTTATTTGAATGTTGTTCTTAGCCTATAAAAGCCAAGATATATTCGTCCATATTGAGAAAAATGCCTGTGCCACAATATTGTTTAGACATGCAAGAGAAAACAAAATTATTTTACTTGAAAACTTAATTTCATCATCTACTATTTGAGGGAATTTTTGTATATTGAAACTTCTTGTGCTAGTCTGTTGTTTCTTATAGAGAGAGTAAAATCCTTGCTCAATTATAGTAGGGATACTCATAGGAGCGAGGTTAACTCTCATTGTATAAGAGCTATTAATAGTACAAAAGTCTTTGTCTCACCCGGTTGAAATAACTTTCAGTTGACCAAATCAAACTAGTGAAACTTGTGGAAATTCTAAACTCGAGAGCTTAATTTGGGTCGCGGACTCAGGCACCAAAGAAAAAAGCCAAACCACTGTAAATCGAGTTTATTTTTCTATCTTCCTACTCTTTTACTTTATTGTTTTTGTTGTGTTGTGCTTAACTTTTTATTTCATGATTGTTATTTTTCACTCTAGATTTAATTTGATTTATTCGTTGATAAGGTTTATTAGCCAATTTCATCTTAGACACTAGGTCTAACGATTGGTATCCTAGATTTGTATTTGTCGAGGTTAGGCTTAGCATCATATCACATCATTAAAGATTCATGGCAACCAATAACGTTCTTTTCATAGAGAGCAATGCATCACTAGACCATATTTGTTTTTTAATAGAAAAAATTATAGATTTTTGTCATCTGTCGGACGCATACCTTGTATGAAGCAATAGGTTCGGCTATTTGAACTCCTCGAAGACAAAAAAGAAAATCGTTTTGGAGGTTGTTCGGTTTCATGTCCAGATGCAAGCACACGAATTCAACTATCCAATCCCCCCAAGGGCCCCAACAACGAATTTTTTGAATGTTGGAGGAACCTAGCTTATAAAAACCAAGTCTCATCCGTTTTGAGGAAAATGATTTCGAGAGCATTCAAGAGAGGAAAGCAATCAAAATTATTGTGTGCAAGAGCTTGTTTCTGCCTCTGAGAGAATCTTTGTAGATTGAAACTTGTTGTACTAGTGTTAACGAGGTTTCTTGTGGAGAGAGTATAAAGATTGACTCAATTAGAGTAAGGGTACTCATTTGGAGCTGATTTCTACAAGAGTTGCCAATTGTGCAAGGGTTTTTTCTCATTTGATTTTTTTTTTTTTCGACACAGGGGTGTCGGGTCAATCCTTACGGGGCCCGACTAATCCCCTGCGGCCCGGGCCCGACGCCCCAACCCAACCCTAGCACGTTAAGTGCACGGAGGAATCCAGCAGAGTTGAGACTCGAACTCGGGACCTCTCGGTCCCTGTGGGAGGAGGCTACCGCTGGACCATTCACGCGGGGGCTCTCATTTGATTGGAAAGGCATTAAGCGTTAGAAATTAAGCTAGTGAAGCTTGTAAAGATACTAGACTCAAAGAGCTTGGGTAGAGAATGAAGGCTTGAAGGGGATTGCAAAAACCACTGTACATCAAGTTTGTTTTGTTGCCTACTTTTTTACTTTGTTGTAATTTGTTTTGTTGTACTTAACTGTTTATTTCATGATTATGGTGTTCAAATCTAGCTTTAACTTGTTTTATTTGTTCATAAGATTTATTAGCCAATTTCCTCTTTGGTTGCACTGGAGCCAACAAATAAAACATGGATAATAAGTTACACTTGTACTCTTCCATGGTAAATCACATCTTATACAAGTTTTAATGTAGATCGTACAAATCATTAATTCATTAAAAGTGTCAATTTAGGGGGTGTCAATTTAGCACCTCAAGATAAATAATCAATATTTACTCAAACCTAATTAAGAACTTTATGCATCTGTTCATTTGTACATCGTTCAAGGTAGGTTCACTCTATTTATGTCCTATTAATGGTCCTCCAATCATGCCAAATTGATAGATCTAGATATTGGTGATATATAGAGTTCATGTTTTCATACCCTTATATCATTTAAGAGGAAAACAAACAGTTGTTTCTTCTTCTCTATCTCTCCAGTTCACATACAGACGGCCTAAAGAAGCAGAATTTCGCAACAGCAACTCTGGCTTAGCTGGGGAGCTTTTTGTGCCTTACCAGACAAGTTATAGGCCTTCGAACTTGAATTGATGAGAGAGCCATAAATGCAACACGCTAGTCATGTCTTGTTGGTTGCACAGGTCAAATTTAGCAACAAGATGTTGGACGTTTCACTAACAAGGACCACCATGTTCTGGTTGTTGGAAAATGCTTTGTCGTGAAATGCAGTGCAGTGAACATGGTGGTACATCACAAATTACGATTTCAGCCAAATCCTACAAATTTTTCATGTTTTCTACTAACTAATCCGTCTCTAATTAGCAATTGTGTGGGATGTTTGGCTTGAGTCGTTTTGGCAACTTAGGGTCATTTTGACAGACATATTTTCTAATCGTAGTTTAACTGTATGGAAATATTGTTGGCCTGTGTAATGGAGGCCAAATTTCCACCAAAATGTGCTAGGATTACCTTTGTGCCTGGAAAGCCCTGAGGTCTGGCGAACGAATATGATAGAGCAATTGCAGCACAAGACAAAAAAAAAAAAAGCATAATTTGCATGATGAGCTTGCTTTTTTTTTGGGTTTTTTTTGGGGGGGGGGGGGGGGGGGGGGGGGGGTGGGGCTAAAGTCCATAAACGAAGGATTAAGACAGAACATGGAATAGGAATTGCACTTCAAAAGGAAAGCTCAAATTTAGGTAAGAAGTTGTGAGCATAGAGTTTAAGGCTTCTATAGCATTTACGGAATTAGGTTTTGCATTGATGTCCTTCAATGGTCACCATCCATGGGCCAATGTTTACATCTCAAGTTGTTTCGTGGTCCCATTCCCACAAAGAATATCAGTTACTGCACTTCTGATTAGGCTTCGACCTCTTTCGAGCTTGCACTTTGCTCTCATTGCTAGCTGATGATCATAATGTGACTAAAGTAACATTCTATTGAGGAAACCATTCTTTGGAAACTTTTTTGCTTGCTTCCATTTTCCTCGTCAGAAAAGCTTGAAATAGGTTGGTGGTATTTGTCATTTTTTGGTTATGGTGCTTCTTTTGTACATAATAAACTCCACCACCTATATTGGTAACTTAGTGGTAGATAATTGAGCAAAAACATTGCCAAGTAAGTTCAATGTTGCAATTCAAACTCTTGCCAATACCAAAAAGAAAAAAAAAATCCTTTATATGCATGATTTTGCAGTCTACACCATGTATTACAGAATTTAACTGGGATGAGACTCTAATTCCAATTAATCGTGTTTTCAAATGACTCGGAACACCTAGACTATAATCGTGTAATTAGTATTTTATTTTAAAAAAGTAGTTTGGTTTTGTTTTGCTTTGACCTCGTTTTCTATTTCAAAACCTTCTTTTTCACTTTTTCTTTTGCCTCCATAAAGCTTAAAATTAGAAGCAGCAAAATAGGTGCCTTTGATCTCTCTATGTTACATACAATCTCTTATCTTGGAAAAAAAGTGAGCTTTCCTTGCATAGAAAGAACACTGGTACTTCTCAATCTAAGAATTAAAAAAAAAAAAAATTCCACCCTTTCCCTGCTGGAGAAAAATTTCAAGAATAAAAAGCATTTGACAACAAGACCTAAAAGTTCCAATGTTATGGATTTAAACAGCAAACAGATTTGTGACTGACATGTATCAGCCCAACAGCAGCTAGATGATTTAACAATCTAAGACGAATTTATAAAAAAAAAAGTGATTAATTGCCTACCTATCAATATCTATGACAGGTATTATCCAAGAGCGCCACCGGCTTTAGATGAGTTACTTTCAAATGAAGGATTTGGTATCTTTACTGATAAATACACTATAAAGTAAACAATTTAGATTGTGCATCCATGAGCATCGATCCAATTCAATTTAGTTACCTTGTGTAAAAGTACAGGCGGTATGGAATAGTATATGGGAATA